>NW_006203586.1:322695-336343 GCF_000334495.1 Tupaia belangeri chinensis | reverse complement strand
CCTTTCTCTCCCCCCCCCCCCCCCCCCGCCCCCCATGATCTTTTTCCTGGGGCTGCATCCCCTAGAGAGATTTCAGCTGTCAGACACCCCAGTATTTTTCTTTCTTGTGCTAAAAATTAGAATTGTTAATGTCCTGCCCCACAGTCATTGCCCTGTTCTGCTTTGTTCCCCTCTCCATACCACCATTACGATAGGCAGTTAATTCCTTAATTTTTTTTGTAGTTTACATGTTAAGCATTGTTTTCTTTCTTTCTTTCTTTTTTTCTTTTTAGAGAGGTTTGTTTAGTTTTGCTATAGGGTGCGTTCCCTTGCCAGAGAGACACAGATAGTAAGAAATCACTCCCCCCACCTCCCCCCCACCCCCGTGGGATGGATGGCCACACCACATTCTCTGCTCCATTCTTCTCTCTGGGATTTTGGTTCTGCTGGCATGACCAACATCGGGTCCAGGACTCAAACGGGTCAACACTGTGGGAGTCTAGCTACATAACCATTATACCATCTGCTGGTCCCACCATTGTTTTCTTTTAACTCCAATGTTGCATAGATTGAGGAGACACTAATATTACCCAGTCATGGGAAGCAGTGTGGTATGGTAGAGATATTATGTGCTTTGTGTTTATATTGAACTTTGTGACCCTGAGCAAATTACTTTTCATATCCTCAGCTTCATCATCTATGTCAGGGATAGTAGTGCTTATATTAAATGATTGTTGCTAGAGTTAGTGAGGATTTTGTGAAATTAGTGGCTCATGGTAAGCATACAATAAATGGTGTAAAGGGTACAATTGTAGATGTACTTATATCATATGATAGCTTTGTGACCTGGGAAAGGATCAGAGATTTTAGTTTCTATAACTAAATTTTTGGCTTATTTTTAGGTCAGATCGATCACTTGCCATTTTTTTTTCTCTTCTTGTAGGCCAAACTCTTAACCTCCAGTCGTTCATGGTGTTTAAACATAATTCCCACTTTGTTTCTTCTGCTAGTTTAGAAATTTCAGTGCAGAATCACCATCCTGGAATGACTGCCAGCCTTAAAGTTCCTTAAAGTTCCTGTCAAGAACCGCGCCCAGGTGTTCTGTCTACCTTTTGGAAGGAGTATCTCATTCCTTGTCTACTTATTCCTTCTGCTCCTTCAAAGGCAGTATGTCTGTTTTGTTACTCACCCTACAGAAGTCATGAAATTTGTGCCATGTGTTTCATGGTGGTAAAGGGAACTTCTGCTAGCTAGTTTTCAAGTATTTATGCTGCTTTCCTCCTAGTTTCATTTGTTTGGTTCCTCATATCAGGGTGGTTATCTGCTGTTTGGCATCTTCTTAACGAAGCAGAATAATTCCTATCTGCAAGAGTTTAGAAAAGTCAGTTGGAATACTAAGCTGCTTTTCCAAAGTAAATTACTATTGGTTTTTAAGTACTCTACGTCCTGTGATGTTTTTGCTCTTTCATATTTCCTAACATGCAAACGGAAGTGCTATATTCTATTTGGAGGTAGGTTTCTATACTGCTAGTATTTCAGTTAGGCCAATATTAATGTGAGTGCTTTTTTTCTAATTTGGCAAGATGATGGATATTGAAGTAGGAGTATGGTGATGAAAAGTTGAGAGGATTAAAAATTTGCAGTGAGTAACTGTCTGGTACTTAACTATATGTGGTCTAGTTTTGAACTTCAGGTTTTGCTTAATTCAGTGCAGAACACTTTGGAGGCAATAGGAGATCACTTTTCTGTTTTGAGATTTGCTTTGGTCCCTTTTGCTTTGGGTTAAACAGTAATCACAAATGAACTAAACGTCAATTTGACTCTTGTCATTCAGCATTAGAATAAATCTGGGAATAATTTTGGCCTGACCTAAAAGGTTTAATTTATTCTAGGTAGATCTCTGAGAAGAGAGGAAGGAGTGACAATACCAAAAGAGAAAAACAAAAAAAACTTTGTCTGAAGTTCAGTGACAAAGTTCAACCTGGGTATCCAGGATTTTCTTTTGTCTCCCAGTATGCCCAAAAAGCATATGTGAAGGTGAAAAATAATTTTATGTATATAGTTTTTTTTTCCACAAAATTAATAAATTATAATTTTTTTTTTCTTTTTGGAGAGGTTTTTGCTATAGGGCACGTGCGCTCGCCAGCAAGACAAGAGACAGAGAGATAGAAAGCGAGAAATCACCTCCTAGGGGAGATGGCCACACTGCAGTCCCTTTTCCTCCATTCTCCTCTTGGGATCTTGGGCACACACGCGCGCGCACGCGCATGCGCATGCGCATGCGCCCGGCATGAATTTAAGCCACCGGGTCCGGGACTCAAACTGCGGATGACTACATGGGAGTTCTGACTACAGCGACATAGCCATTACACTACCTACTGGTCCCAATTATAAGTTTCCTTAGTGTCAGTTTATGGTGAGGTTATAAAGTTATCCATGAAATAAATACTATCTCCTGTCATTTTATTTGGGTTGAGAACTGAGTTGAGTTTCACTTGCCTGAGTTTCAGGTTAGAAGTGTTAGAACTTTTGGTTCTGTAACAGCTCAAAGCAGGTCCTGAAAATTGTAAATTGATATGTGAGGATTATTGCATCAGAAATAACTGTGATCATGTTTGAACATTGATATAATGGTTAACACCCCTGTATCCTAATAAATGTGTTGTATATCCCTCCCACCTTATTTTTGTAGGTCCTTCAGTAGCCTGACCTGAGTGGGTTAGTGTTCCAGAGGAACCAGCAGACCAAATTGGTCAGAAAGGTTTGGGGAAACTGGAGCAGTGTTGGGATTTCCCACCAGGATGAGTACGATTGATTTTAGGTTAGTTTTTATAGCTCATTGTGAGTATGATTTCCATTTTACATCCTGGAATGGAGATAGTGGGGGATACATATTTTCATTTAGTTTTTTCCATTGTCTGGCTCTGATACAGCATTGGTTACTTCTTGAAGTAAGTGGAGCTCATTACTGAGTTAAAAGGAATACTTACATGAATTTTTATCTGTACTCAATTTTTTATTGGGTTGTCAGGAAAGTCATGACACTTTTTTTTTAACATAGAAAATGTGTCATGACTTTCCCAACAACCTAATAAATCACACCAATCATCTTTCAGAAAATAAAATTGCAAGGTACTATACTATGTCTAACCAATTATTTTTTAAAGAGATAATAAAATCTTCAAACATACCCCCATTACTAACTTTAACAGTTACTAACTAGTACCATTCTTTCATCTATACTACTTACTACTCTTCCCACCCCCCCTCCACATTGGATTGTTTTGAAACATATCCCCACTGTCATACTGTCTTATTTGTGAAATACTTGTTTATATCGCTAAAAGGAAAGGGCTCTTTTAACCTGATCTCAAAACTCTCATCACAACTGAAAAGTAAGTGATTTTTAAAAATTCAAATTTGGAGCTGGTTCTTATTTCCCTGATTTTATCAGTTTTTTTTAATTTGTTTGAATCAGGATCCAGAGACTGTTTATTGAAAAGAGTTGATACAGCTCTTAAATCTATTTTAATCTGCATGTTCTGTCTCATTTTTTTCTTCTCTTCCCACTTGTTGAAGATATTGTCCTATAGAGTTTCCCTGGTTTGGAGATTACAGCCCAAATAGAGATACCTAACCCACATCTACTAAATTAGAGACCCTGGAGGATCCATTATAATGGAACAATGGCAGTAATCTCTTATATCACAGTTGGAGTTGATACTGCTGACCTAGGCACTATCCTGAAATAACTAGTCATGGATTCCATTTTCTGTGGCAAAGTCTGATTTGATACCTGATTTCAGTTCCATGTCTTGGCCGTGCTTACTATTCTATGAAAAGTAGGCCTGGTGGAAGAAGCTAATATTTCCTACATAATGATCTGATAGTGCCTGTGAAATTTTTCATGTGTGATTTCAGTTTCCTTAGGTGATTTACTTATTTTTATACTATCCTATAATGTTGTTTTTTATTCTTTTGATATTGGTGTCTCAGCTGCTCTGATCCATAACTTCTAAGGTATTAAAACCTAGTGATGAGTTCCTCTGGCTGTCATGTAGTACTTGAAGTAGCAATACTAAAATAAGTTTTTTGAGAGATTCCACTTAGATCCTCATTTTCAGCTATTATACACAACCATAGTTTTTGTGTTATTTTTCACCTAATTTCTAGAAATGATGCCTTCCCCTGACTCCCAGCAGCAGCAGCATTGGTTATTCTGGCATATAGTCTTATGTCCCTTGAGCATGTAGGTTCCAGGAGCCAGCCTTTGACTTGCACACAGATAGAGGCAGAGCAAGACCACTTGTTCCTGCCTTTGAAATAAGAGTCATTTTTGGGTGGTTATGGCATGGTGATTAAGCCAGCTGGACTCCACATGACCAACTGCATGGTTTGAGTCCCGAATGCAGCAACTTGAGATACATGCCAGGTGCGCATGCGTGTGCGTGTGCGTGTGTGTGTGTGTGTGTGTGTGTGTGTGTGTCCAAAATCCTAAAAGGAAGAAATGGAGAAGGGATTATGAGGTGACCATTTCTCGTGGAGATACTTTCTCTGTCTCTCCTTCAACCACATGTACCCTCTGGCAAATTTTTAAAACTCAGTAATTTCAAGTTGAAGGGGCAAAAAGGTAGAGTTCATTATGAGAAAGGTTTTTTTTTTTTTTAAGAATTATTTTATTTAACTTTATTTATTTATTTATTTTAATTTGACCAGAGAGACAGAGCAAGAGAAAGAGAAAGGGAGAGAGCAAGCTGCCAGGTCTGGGAATCCAAATGTGGTCAGCCATGTGGGAGTCCAGTGCCTTTAAAAACTACACGCCACCTGCCGGCCCCTTGAATGAAAGATTTTGAGATATTAGGTAAAATACTGTACATCACCAGTTCAGACCTTTCAACATTTGTTAATTAATGGAAAAATAAATCACTAGTTGAAAATTGACTAAATAAATTATTTCTTGGGAATTGCAGTAAGTTCATGTGTCCAACAAAAATAACTTTGAGCACATTAGATAGAATGATAGGTATATTCATGAATTTTCAATGTATTCCTGAATTATGATGTTTGAACAATATTAGTTAAATCTAATCCTGAGTTTGGGAAATTAGGGTAACTACAGATTATTGGTATAGAACTTTAGTTGCACACAGTGGGCATTCCAATGTTTGAGTTTTTTCCATAGTTCTTAACTGCTGCAAGTTCGCAGTAGAAATACTGTTGTTTCTTTTGTTGTATATTTTTAACCTTGAGTTCAAAGTATTATTGAAATGCCAAACTTAGTTCTTTGAAAATATTCGCCCTTCACATTCATGCTACCTCTTCTGTAGTAAAATTAAGTTGTCGAAATAGGTTGTAAAGTTGTAATTCTATTGGGCTGCTTTAAAATTATCCATCTGTAAGGCTGATAGTTATACATACTTGGGTTCCTGGTATTTTGCTGTATTGTTCTCTGACTGTTTCTTCAGTGATGGGTTACCAGATGTTTATATATGTTAATGTCAGGGATAATTCAGCTCTTAAGAACTTGTTGTGTCATAGGGGTTGAGTTGCTAAAACTTGATGTACTTGTTGACCAGCTTGGTCTTGTGGTTATAGAAATGCTTTCAGATAGTGAAGGAGTGGCTCTCTGTGAGTTAAACAGCTGTAAGTTTTGTTTGGGCTATTAACCTGTTTCCAACCGTCAGTTTACCTTTTAACGTTTTTGATCATTTGACCTTGAAAAATTAAAATTGGTGACAGATTGGTTCATACCGGAATGTGATTTAATAGAAAGTTGGAGTTTGTATTAGCTTCTTATGAATGTATCATTAAAATGGAGATTGGGATTGCAGATCTATCTGATTCATCTAGATTGCTAATTGAACTAGAGGAATGTTAAAATTCTTCATCATACCAAGGATTCTGATTTGTATAATTTTAGATGTTGAAATAAAGCGGGTTTTTTCTTTTTAATAGTCACTAAATAATGA
This sequence comes from Tupaia belangeri chinensis, assembly GCF_000334495.1. Lineage (NCBI taxonomy): Eukaryota > Metazoa > Chordata > Mammalia > Scandentia > Tupaiidae > Tupaia > Tupaia belangeri. The sequence continues at coordinate 330,395 of NW_006203586.1, read as the reverse complement.
CTAAAAGGGTCTAAGAGTAGGGAGATATAAATTACTCTTGAATGGGATCAGCAGGTGGCATGGTGGTTAAGGGTGCTGGATTCCCATTTAGCCACCACAGTTTGAGTCCTGGACCTCTAATAGTTAAATAAAATAATTCTAAAAAAAATATTCTCAGATGACCTTTTACTACCATCATTTATTGATTTATTTATTTAAAGATTTTATTTATTATTATTATTATTTTAAAAATTTGCTACAGGGCATGTGTGATCACCAGAAAAAGATGCGGGGGTGGGGGAGGGGAGTGAGAAAGTAAACCACCAGGTCTGGAACTTGAACCATGGTTAGCCATGTGGGATTCCAACACCTCAACCACCACGCCACCCTGTTTATTTTTTATTTTATAGTTTATTTCCTGAGTGAGACAGAGGGGAGACAGACAAAGACAGATAGGTACAGAGACATAGAGACAGGCATCTCCACAAGATTTTTACACAGTGATCCACCCCAAATCTCATCCAGCCTGGATCATGGACATAAATGGGTGTTGTGCACTCAGGGAGGTCTCTGTACACAAGCCAAAACCTTTCCATGTCTGTCTTTTTAGTGCTGCGCCACTACCCCCTACTACCTACACACACACTTAAAGCACCTTTTCAAAAAAATCCCTAATCTCTTTATCTTCAGGCCTTTCTTCTTTCAGTCATATTGCTCAAACAGGCCATCCTGTTTCATGCTTTCTCAGGTTATGTGTTTTTTTCTTTTAGTTTATGTGTGTGTGTGTGTGTGTGTGTTGTTTGTATATATGTATATGTGTAGATATATATGTTTATATTTATTACTGTATATCTTTATAGCATACAAAATTAACTTTCCCAGCATGAATATACTGCATATTAGTCAAAGATACTACCATATAAATTATCAACAACAGAGAATTTGCCATTTTTCTGTCTGTTAAATATCTTTTTATCACCCTTGATTCCCTCCTTCCCCTCCCCCGTTTTCCACCCTCCTCCCACAGTTTCTCTAATATTTATAGTTGTTTTCCATGCATTTATACCCTTTAATCTTTCAGTTTCTGCCACAGAGGGTAGACATTTGGTATGTATTTAGTGGTGATATACAATGCCTCATTTTCATAGTTCTGCTTGCTACACTTAGCAATAAATCTAAATCTTCATAATCGTCCACTTTTATTTTAATGAGAGATTTTTGCTATAGAGTACATGTGCTTACCAGAAAGACCTAGAGATACAGAGTTAGAAAGTGATAAATCACCCCCCGGGGGGATGGTCACACTGCATTCCCTTCTCTCAGGATTTTGAGCATGCACACACATGCGCCTGGCATGAGTTTAAAGCCACCGGGTCCTGGACTTGAATTGTGGTCAACTACAGGGGAATCCAGCAAGATAACCATTATGCCATCTGCTAGTCCCTGTAGTTGTCCACTTTCTATCAAATGCCAGGGTTGATCTCTTTCTTTTTTTTATGACTGACAAGTATTCCATAGAGTATATGTGCCACACTTTTTCAGACCATTCATTTGTTTGTGGACATTCGGGTTGATTCCATGTCTTAGCACTTGTGAATAATGCCATAATAAACATGGATGTGCGAATGTTTTTTCAACTGAGTGTTGTTCGGTCCTTTGGGTAGATAGCCAGGAGTGGAATTACTGGATCGTATGGTAGTTCTTTCTGGTCATTTGTTTGTCTTCCTTGGGAAGTTGTTCTCTATTCAGCTTGTTTGCCCATCTTTTAATTGGATTGATTTTGTGTATGTGTGTGTGGGGGGGGTAAGCTGCTTAAGTTCCCTGTATATTTGAGTTATAAGTCCCTTATTCAAGGCATACTTTGCAGATATATTCTCCCATTTAGAAGGTTGTCAATTCACTCTAATTATTGGTTTTTTTGCTGTGCAGAAGCTTTTTAACCTGATGTAATTCATCGTGTCTATTTTTGGAATTATTGCCTGTGCTTATTGCTTTGGAAATACTTGGGTATATTGCATTTGATAACTGCTTGTGTTTTGGAATGATTTTGGGAAAAAAATCACTTGATTGATTACCTAATTTGCTACAGTTATTATTTGCCTACTCGTTTTATAGTGAAGCATATTTCTCCAAGATTTTTTTTCTTGTTTTTTTTTTTTTTTTTTTTTTTTTTTTTTTTTTTACTTCCACTAGTCTTTATTATTGTGCTCTGCCAATTGAGGTCTTAAAGTGGAAGATATTTGAGCACAGAGATTTAAGAATGTGGAATACGGGAATAGCAGATGGCATAATGGTTACGTCACTGGACACCCGTGTAGTCGAGTGTGGTTCCAGTCTCCAGTCCCGGACCCAGCAACTTAAAACTCATGCCAGGCACGTGTGGATGTTTGCCCAAGATCCTGAGAGAAGAGAGGAAAAGAGATTGTGACCCCTGCGGGGTGATTTCTCACTTTCTGTCTATATTTCTCTGTCTTCCCAGTAAGTGCATGCACCCTGTAGCAGAAATCTCTCAAAAAAAAAAAAAAAAGGAATGTGGAAAATAGACTCAGGAACTGGACTCCTTGAGTTCTAGTTTTGACTCTGTTTCTTAGGCACTTTGTCAGCTTGAGCAAATTATTTAACCTCTTTGCACCACAATTCTTGATCTCTAAATTGATGCTAATGTTAGCTACCTTATAGGATTCAGACAAGTTTAGCTTAGTTAATGCATGTAAAATACTTAAAACAGTGGTTCTGAGACTTACAGGGAACAACAGAATTACCAAGAGGGCCTTTTAAAACCCTGATTGCTGCCTCCTCTCCCCCTTTTTTTCCTCTTTATTTCCTGCAAGTAGGCAGCTGGATCCAAAGGAAAATTCAGGTTTATTCCCTTTGACAGAAATATTGGCAGGGCACTGTTCATCCAGACATTCATTATGCTCTGATGATATATTGGATTTTTCTTGATAAATCATCAGAGACTGCAAAATTATGCTGTTCTAATGCTATCATTTTATCTTCATCTATTAGCTAGAATAATATTGTCTGTCCTCATCTTTTATTTGGTTACTTTCTCAGTGATACAGTTTCTGTAGGAAGGACAAGAAAAAAAATTTTAACAACTTTCAAGGTAGCAAATCAATTCCCTGCAACCCTGAAAAGGTTATATGTTGGGCCAGTCAGGTGGTGTGGTGATTAAGGTGACTGGATCCCGTTTGTCCAACTGCACTGTTTGAGTCCCAGACCTAGCAGCTTGAGAAATATGCCAGGCACATGTGCGTGTGTGCCATAAATCCTGAGAGGAAAATGGAAGGAAGGGATTATGGTGTTACCACTACCCCTGGGAAGTTCTTACTTTCTCTGTCTCTTTCTCTTTTGCTCTCCAAGGAGTGTGTGTGCTTTATAACAGATTTTAGATTATGTGCAAGAGGAGTTCAAAAAGTCTGTAGAAAAATGGAATTAAAGTACAAGTTCATTTTGATGCAGAAAACTTTGAAATTCATGGGGGACCAGCAGTTAGTGTAATGGCTATGTTGCTGGACTACCATGTAGCTGACCACGGTTCGAGTCCCGGACCCGGTGACTTAAAACTCATGCCAGGTGCGTGTACATACGTGCCTAAGATCCTGAGAGGAGAATGAAGGAGAAGAGGAGAATGAAGGAGAATGGTTTGCGACGTGGCCATAACCCCTGCGGGGTGATTTATTGTTTTCTGTCTCTCTGTCTCAGTCTGTCTGGCGAGCGCACACGCCCTATTGCAAAAACCTCTCCGAAAAAAACTGAAATTCATGAATAGTTTTTTTTTTATAATGCACATTTTTCATTATTTTTTAAAAACTCATGTTGGAATGCATGCATGGGAGATTGCGGTAGAGAGAGGGAAAAGCACCCTCCACAGGGCTTTTTGTTTGGTCATGCTGCAATCTTCCTCTAGTTCTTCAGAACCCTGGGCTTCTACATCCGTGCTTGGTAACATTTTCAGGCTGACCAGGCAGGGACTAAATTATGTTAGGCATGTAGCTTTCAGCTCAGCAGTTCAGCCTGCTATTAGCTGGGGCTCTTTGAACTTTATTTTTTTAAGAGGTTTTTGCTATAGGGCGCGTTCGCTCACCAGAAAGAGAAAGACAGGAAGCGAGAAATCACCTCCCAGGGGGGATGGCCACACCGCACTCTCTCTCCTACAGCCTCTCAGGATCTTGGGCACACACACACCTGGCTTGAGTTTAAGCCACTGAGTCCAGGACTCGAACTGTGGTCGACTACATGGGAGTCCAGCAACATAGCCATTACACCAACTGCTGGGTCCCCTCTTTGAACTTTTTGAGGACCCCTGGTGTATGTCTGTGTATTAACTATACACTCAGGATTGTAAACATTTGATAGGTTTTTAATACATTGCAGTTCAGCCCCTTAGCGATGTTCAAATTATCTTACTTTGGCTAGTGGGAATCTCTTAAAGTTGACTCCTTATTATTCTTTTTTTTTGAGGGTGGGGGGGGAGAGGTTTTCGCTATAGGGCACATGAGCTCGCCAGACAGACAAAGAGAGACAGAAAGCGAGAAATCACCCCCCAGGGGGGATGGCCACTCCGCAATCTCTTCTCCTCCATTCTCCTCTTGGGATCTTGGGCACTCACGCACACGCGCCCGGCGTGAGTTTTAAGCCACCAGGTTCAGGACGCGAACCGCAGTCGACTACGTGGGAGTCCAGCGACATAGCCATTACGCTAACTGCTGGTTCCCAACTCCTTATTCTTCTTGACACAATCTCCTAGTAGTCTTTGATAGCTTCCTTGCTATCAAGATGTTACAGGCTCATTCTTTTTCTTTTTTTAGTTTGCCAGAGATGCATATGCTGGCCAGGGACAGAAAGAGGGGAGAGGGAGAAAGCACCTCCCAGTGGAGCATGGTCACGCTATAATCGATTGCGCCTGGTGTGGTTTTCAAGCCACTGGGGCGAGCATTCATACTGCTCAGTTGACCATGTGGGATCCAGCTTTCTTAACACTAGACCACGTGCCAGCCTCCAGATTCATTCTTACATGTTTCTTCTTCAGACCTGAAATCAGCTAGTAAGGTAAACGATGAAATCAAAAGAAATTCCCTCTTGCCCAAGCTTTGAGCTTTAATAAACAACTTTCCAGTTTCCCTTTTCTCTTAACCTCATCAGGTTACCTTTTCATTCTTATCTTTAAATTACAGTTCAGGTAGAAAGGTCTGAGAAGCATTCATAATAGTAGAAAGAGCATGCAGTTCTGGGTTTGAGGTCCATGAGGCCTATCTGCCTACTAGTTATGTCAGTTTGGGCATGTTATTCATGTATCAGTTGTCTCATTTGCATAAATAATTTATTAATATGGTTATCACAAATTGAATGTGAAAATATAAGGTGTTAATTAGTGACCAATGGATGGTAATTTATTTAATATACTATTTCACTTAGCTCCTCCAACAGCTCAGGATGAGCAATAGGGTGGTGACATGTTGGTCAGTTTGCAGAGTGTGTCTGGACTCTTTTTAAGGTCTTTGTGGGATCATTAGAGGGAAGTTTGTTTCTTTGCTATAGGGTGCGTGCGCTCGCCTGACAGAGAGAGAAACACAGAAAGCGAGAAATCACCCCCCCCCCCCAGGGGGGATGGCCACACCCCAATCCCTTCTCCTCCATTCTCCTCTCAGGATCTTGGGCACGTATGCACACGCGCCCGGCGTGAGTTTAAGCCACTGGGTCCGGGACTCAAACCGCAGTCGACTACGTGGGAGTCCAGTGACATAGCCATTACGCTAACTGCTGGTCCCAAGGGAAGTTTGTTCTTTGGTCATTTGGGGGCCAGGATTCTGGCTGGTAATAATACATGTTCTACCAGAGTCGTTTTTCTCTTCCCAGGGATCTCACCTAGTTTTGTGGTGATGTGCATTGCATTGGTTGCCCTGATCTCTCCACCTATACAGCCTACTGTTCCAGGTACTGTTCCAAGTTCCATTGTTCAAGGTTCTGCTGTAGCCTTAGTAACCCATGTTTAGTTTTTCTAATGGTCATCAGTATCACCATTATTAACATACTTGAGTAGCACCGTATACATAGCAGGTTAGAAACAAGGTAAATAATCTCTTATAACATTTTACATAATGTCTAATATACAGCATACAGCACATAGAAATTGCTTAATAAATAGAAACTATTGTTCAGTTTTCTTTTCTCTCTTACATTTAACCTCTCCATTCAGTTGAAATATTTACCAGGTGTTTCTAAGTACAAAGTGCCAGGGACATAAAAATGAATGGGACTTGGTCTCTGCCATTGAGAAACTCACAGTCTGGTTAAGGACCATGGTGAGATCATGTTTAAAGTTCCTTAGTGTTTTCTTTGTGTCATCATTTCTTCCCTCATATCGTTCATATATGGTGTTGCCTGTCTATTGTTTCTCAAAGCTTTCCTAATTCTGTGTCCCCAGTCTTTGAGGCTGCTGATACTTGAGAAAGACAACAATTGTCTTTTCTGTAAACAGGGTAATATCAGGAGAAACCTGTAGGCCAAGATGGTATTTCAAAGTGGCACATGTAGTTGACACTACATCCAGTATATGGTATTTGGATGAACCTATATCTGGTCTCTAGACTCTGTCCTGTTGCTTTAATAAACTACTTTCTACCTTTTCTCTCTCCCCTCCCTCTGTTTTACCTTTCCTTAGAAATGTTTGCTGCATAGAGGCTTCTTATACCAGTTAATCAAGTATAACAAGAAATGGCTGTATTTCATATAAACTTGGATTTGAGAGGGCCTAAGGTGTATCACAGTATTTTCGGTCTTATTTATAGAGTGGTCATGAAAAAACCTACTTCATAGGTTGCTGTGAGTACTAAAGTGAGATGATGTATTTTAAAGTGTTTAAATGATAGAGTACTCTACAAAGATAAGGTCATTATAATTTAGGTAAAATGAGTATTTGATAGCTTTGACTTGAGGCAGATTACTTCATCGCTGAGCCAGTTTCCTCTTCTTTTAACTGAGGGCAGTGATATCTCATTCATTCAACAAATATTTATTATGTCCTCATTGATGCCACATACTGGGAATACAAAGATAAGCAACTGGGGAGTGGAGGACAGCATGGTATACTAGTGCAGGGAGATTTGTAAATCACTCTAAAAGGAATCCATACAATAATATGAGGAATGAGCAATATGTGCTATAGCAGTTTATAGAAGAGCATCTGAAAAATGTCAGAATTTCATGAACTCAGAAGTGTTGTACTGATGAAGTTAAATATATCCCAAATCAATTGGTTGCCTCAACCATTATTTAATTTCTTAATGTGACTTTCACTTCAGGTTAATTTACTTAAACTAAGTTTTATGACTACCCTAAGGGTATTATGTATACCCCCATGATAGAGTACCCTGAGAGTAATCCTTTGTCTGAAAGGATTTTTCCATTGATATAAACCATCACTTTGTAGTTCCCCCTCCCATCACTGAATTAATTTGGGAAGAACTAGGAAATGCACACATATTTTGAGGGGGGGGGATTTGTAATACCTCTAAATATTTAGGTAACATTTTGATGTGTCCCCATCTTTTTTAAGAATTATTTTTTAACTATTTATGATTATTTTCCAGTTAGACCAGTGAGAGGTAGGGGAAAGTGAGAAAGCAAGCTCCTAGGTCCGGGATTTGAACCATGGCTGGCCATGTGGGAGTCCAGCGCCTTTAAACAACATGCCATCTGCTTTTTTCTTTTTTTTT
>NW_006203586.1:312317-322587 GCF_000334495.1 Tupaia belangeri chinensis | reverse complement strand
ATAATAATGATAAAGGTAACATTTAAAGATTAAAGAATAGAAAAAGACAACCCAGTAAAAAATTAAAAATAGGCTTTTCTCAGAATAAGAAACTAAAAATGTCTAGTAATAAGAAATGATATTCTAAGAATCAGTAAAGTAAATTAAAATGGTCTTTCTAAATTATTAAGTTGGCAGAAAATAATTTGATGGTATCAAGTCATGGCAAAAGTTAAGAGTCTGGTTTTATAATACTGCCCACTAGTGGGGCCAGCAGTTAGTGTAATCGCTATGTCGCTGAAGTCCCATGTAGCCAACTGCCGTTGGAGTCCCAGACCCGGTGGCTTAAACTCATGCTGGGCGCATGTGCATACATGTCCAAGATCTGGAGAGGAGAAGGGAGGAGAAGGGATTGTGGCATGGCCATCTCCCCTGGGGGTGATTTCTCACTCTCTGTCTCTCTGTCTGTCTCTGTCTTTCTGGCGAGCGCACACACTATAGCAAAAATCTCTCCAAAAAAAAAATACTCCCCACTAGTGATACAGATTAATACAGGTGTTTTGGAGGGAGTTTTGGCAAGTTGTGAGATATAATATACCATATGATTCTACTTAGATTAAAAAAAAACTAGAGCAAACTGATTAAATTGACTTGGAAGGACCAGTCAGGGGGAATGTTACCTTTTCATAAAACTGTATTTGCATTTCTCCTGAGAAATTTAGAATACACTGATAAGTATAGAGAGTAATACAACAAAATATCCTATCTCTACCCTTCTAGACCCTTACCCCCACTGGTAATCTTTAACATTAACATTTAACTCAATTGTTCTGGAGAGGAGGCAATATAGTTAATGGGGAAATAATTTTTAATTCCCAGTATTCTCTTCCCCCCTGAAATCATTACCATACATTGCTTGAATTTTGATACTGTTAGAATGGTATAAATTACTCAAGTAAAAGTTTTAAGGGGGCCAGCAGATGGCCAGGTGGTTAAGGTGCTAGACTCTCATATAGTTGACCGTGGTTCGCATCTCAGACCTGGCGACTTGCTTTCTCACTTTCCCTTTCTCTCTCTGTCTTTCTCTGGTCAAATTAAATAATAATAATAAATAAAATTTTAAAACTATACAAACACAAATCTGTTGTTAAGTAATATTAAGTTTGTGTAGTGCCTTAGTGTAAGAAGGCTTTGGGAATGGAATTTTTTGTTATTTGTTCATTTTATTGTAACTGTTATTTGAAAACACCCTCCTGGCTTTATTTATTTATTTTTATTTAAAAAAAAATTTTTATAGAGGTTTTTACCATACGGTGTGTACACTCACCCAAAAGAGACAGAGAAAGTGAGAAATCACACCCCAGTGGTTATGACTATGATACAGTCCTTTCTCCTCCATTCTTCTGGGATCCTCGGCATGCGTGCACATGTGCCTGGTATGAGTTTCAAGCCACAGGATCTAGGACTCAGACCACAGTTAACCATATGGGAGTCCAGCAACTTAACCACACTACGCCATCTGCTGCCCCAGCCTGGCTTTATTTTTAAGTAATGTTTTTCATGATCATAGGAATAAACATGGCTGATTGAAAAATACAGATAAGCACACAAATCTTCTGAAATCCTGCCACTCAGAAAAATTGCATCCTTAGTCTGAAAATTCAAAGCACCCTAAAATTCGGAACTTTGAGCACCATAACACCACAAGGAGAAGAATTCTGTACTTGATCTCATGTGGCAGGTCACAATCAAAACACTGCAATTCAAAAATACTGTGGTTCCAGCAGTTGGCATAGTGGTTAGGGCGTTGTATTTTCACATGGCCGACCATGGTTCAAGTCCCATATTAAAATTTCCTCACTTATCCCCCAAATGTCTCTCTTTTTTTTTTAAAGCTCTAAATAAGTGTAGAAATGATAGTTTTAAATTTGCTGTTCCAACACACTGATTTGGTCCCCTATACATGTTATTATGTATACTTAACATAGCATTTTCAATGGCTACATTATATTCTGTTGTGTGCATGTTTAGAATTTATTTAACCAGTTCCCTATTTTCATACCTTTATGTCACAGTTATGATCTTAAACAGTGCTTCCTAGAACATAGTAGGCATTCAGTAAGTATTGAATGAAGGAAAGAAGCAAAGAAAAAACCTAATAGATAAATGCTCATGACCCCCATGCTTACTTATTTAAGAAACTTATAGAAATGGACTGCAGAAATTTAAGGCTTGTGATGCTTATTACCAAATTGCCTTTTGGAAAAATTATCCTGCATTTTTCACTGTGGTATGTTTAGTTTATGATCCAAGATGATTTTATATTAAGTTGTCAGGAAAGTCATGACTTATATTTCTATTCAAAATGTGTCATGAGTTTCCAGATAACCCAATAACATTACAGCACCTCAGGGTAGGCCTCAATATCTTAGTGTTGCTGAAGAGTATAAACCTGGATCATTGCTAAAGATGGCTCTCTCCACACCTACATCTCCTGCCATATTTTGCAGGGGCTATTCCCACTCCCAGCCTGGAGTACCTTGCAAGTTATGAACCCAATCTGAAATCCAGGTCCTGCTCCTCAAGTTTCCTTAAATAATCTGATGAGGCCAGCTTTGCAAAGAAGTATAATTTGGAGAAATGCAGAATCACAGGAAAACAAGCTTTATTAGGGAGTATCTTCTGGAGAGATGCAGTCACTGGAAACCAACCTTTTACATAGAGCATTTTATTTTAGATTTTTTCTTTTAAAAACAAAAGCAGACTACTTTCATGGCTAAATTCAAATGCTACTCCTAGCAAAACAAAATACCAATAGTTTTTAATGGTATTTTTCTCCATTTAATGGTAATCTCAATGTTCAGAAAAGCTGGATGAGACCCTGTGTTTGATTTTGTCCATATAAAACCTCTTATAGGTTCAGATTTAGGGATAATGAATTGTCCAAGTAACATGGCTGGATAGTGGAGGAGTTAGCCACTGAACACACGTTACCTAGTCCAGTATTGTATCTACTCTATCTTTCCTTAAAAGTGAACTTAACTCTAGACTACATGTGCCACCAGGTGTCATCTATAGAAGTAGAATAAATGGCTCCCTTCCTATAATAAAAGTTACTGAAACATAGAAGTTTAATAATAAGAGAATAGAAAGTTATGTGACAATGACAGAAGTCCAAGGAAAACTAAGTTTCTTAGACCTTTTGACTGTGGTTATAACCTTTCAAGATGAGGTGAATTTGGCCTTGTGTTTTCATGCATGCATATGGATTCTGTAAACCATAGATGGAAATGTATTTTCGCCTTATAGAACTTTCACATAGTTTCTTTCAGTTTCTTTTTCCTTTTCAATTATTTTAAACTATGAAGGTAATGTTTGCTCTTTTAAAAACTTAAAACAAATAAGATATTTTAGTTAAAAATGAGCCTTTCACCAAAAAACGACAGTCCTCTTATTCAGACCATGCCTCAATCTCTATTAATAATTTGTTATTTTGTTCCTTTAAACAATTATATATCATGATTATCCATGTATGTACTCTGTGTATTTTTATATGTTAGAGCATATGGCTTGACTCCATTCTTTTTAATTGCTGCATTGTGCTTTGTGCTATAGATTTACTGTGATTTATTTTCTATTAAAGACTCATTTTATTTAACTTTATTTATTTTAATTTGACCAGAGAGGAAAGACTGGGGAGGGGAAGGAAGGGAGTGAGAAGCAAGTTGCTTGGGTCCAAGACTTAAACCACAGTTGGCCACATGGGAGTCCAGCACCCTTAACCACCGTGCCTCTTGCTGGCCCCAGATCTGTAATTTAACCATCCCCTCCCCCCCCTTTTGGGGGAGAGTTCTTTTGTTTGTTTATGTGTTTTGCTATAGGGTATGTACACTTGGCAGAGAGAAAGAAAGGGAGAAATCACCCCCCAAAGGGGGTTGGCCATTGCTGCAGTCCCTTCTTGATTCTCCTCTCAGGATTTTGGGCACGCGCGCACATACGCTTGGTGTGAGTTTTAAGCTGCAAGATCCAGAATCAAACTGCAATTGATGAAGTGGGAATTCCACAATGTAATCATTACACTTGCTGCTGGATTGGGGTTGGCAGGTGATGTGGTGGTTAAGACACTGGATCCTTTGGGGCCAGTAGATGATGGCATGGTGGTTAAGGGCACTGGACTCCCACATGACTGACCACAGTTCAAGTCCCGGACTTGGTGGCTTGCTTTCTCACTTTCTCCCTCTCTCTTTTTCTGTCCCTCTCTGGTAAAATTTAAATAAGTAAATAAAGTTGAATAAAATAATTCTTTTTTTAAAAATAGACATTGGATCCCACATGGCCAATTCTGCATTTTGGGTCCTGGACCCTAGCATGAAAAACACAATAGGCACGTGTGTGTATTTGCCCAAAATTCTGAGAGGAGAATGGATTTCAGCATAGCCCTGAAGCGTAATTTATCACTTTTCCTTTCTCTTTCTCTGGTGTCCTGTGGGAAAAAAAAAACAGACCAAAAATTCCTAAGTCGTATAGTGGTGTCAATTTTAATTTATAGGAGGTACTACCAAAATGACCCTCCAAAGAGCTGTATTGAATGGACATCAACACTAGCAGTGTCTGTGAGTGCCTAATTCTCTTCCTCTATCTGCCAGAGCAGAATATCATTGATCTTTTTTATTTTAACCAGTCCAGTGAATGAGGAATAGTACCTCATTGCTTTGATTTGCACTTTTTTAATTACTCATGAACTTGAGCAAATGTTTATATCCTCTACAAGTTGCAAATCCATGCCCTTTTACTTCTTTTCAGTTGGATTACTTGTCTTACTGAGTTTGGAGAGTTCTTTATGTGTTGGAAATATTAACACTTGATCCTGTTACAATGGGAAAATGCATGTGTTTTATGTTTATGATTTGGAATTTTTATATAGTCAAATCTCTTTTTTTTCCTTTGGTAGTTTGTCAGTTGCATGCCATTCTGGAAGACCTTTTCTTCACCAAGATTATGAGACTATTTCCCTGTGTTATTTCCTAATACATGTATAGTTTGTCTTTTTATATATAAGTAATAGTGTGAAGTTTGTGTGTACTTTAATTTTTATTTATTTTTTAGAGAGGTTGCATGCACTAACTAGAGGGACAGAGAGAAGAAAGCAAGAAATCACCCCCTAGAGGGGATAGCCCACACTGATTTCTTCTCCTGCACTCTCTTGGGATTTTGGGCATGCATGCATACACACCCAGTGGGGTCCAGGACTTGTACCTTGGTCGACTCTGTGGAAGTCTAAAGACGTAACAGTTATGCCATCTGCTGGTCCCGTTGTGTACTTTTATTTACATCCAGATGGTTAGCTAATAGCTTCTATTTTCCGTCCTAGGAAAGAGTATTTAATCTCTAAAACTATACTCAGCTGGCATGTCCAAGTTGATCCAGGAACCAAACCCAGATCTTCCACATGGCTCTAGCATCATGGAATAGCACATTGGACTGTAGTGGGGTTTTTTTTTCTCTGATTTGTGCCAAGTAAAACACTGGCTTGGTTATTTTTAGCTTTTTAGGAGTTTCTTTTTAAAATTTTTTTATGAGAGAGAAAGAGCAAGCTTGTATGTAGGAGGGAAGGAGAGAGAAATATTTTTTTATCAGATCCTTGTTAAAATCCTTCTGCCCCAGCCTCCCACTTAGCTAAGACTACAGTTGTATGCCAGCTTGCCTATCCTCTTTTAAGTTGGGTCAAGAACCAACCCTGGGCCTCCCATGTGGCTTCAACCATCACATAGTGGTACTCTCCTGCTTAGAATATTACGTTTGCACCAGCTCTTTAGTTTTTTTAGCGTAATTCAGATTGTTCTGTTTTTAACATTTAACATTTGCCTCATGAAAGCAAAGTATAATCGAGTGCTACATAATATTGTTTGGCTCAGTAATGGACCACATATATGACAGAGGTCTCATCATATTATACCATTTTAGCTCAGCTGCAGTGGCACAGGTGGTAGGATGCTGCTATACAGTACTGGAATCACAGTGAAGACCCAGGTTCAGATCCTGGGTTAGGGCTCACTCACACATGCCTATGATACTGGCTGGCTGATGGATGGGGCCAGTCACTGCATTGTGACACCAGGTCACGGGTATCTCCTCCTCCTCTAGAAAGAAAAAAAAAAAAACTTTTTTTTTTTTTTAAACTATACCATATAGCCTAGGTGTATTTGTAGGCTATACTATACCATCTAGGTTTGTATAAGGACACTCTGATGTTTGAACAGCAATGAGATTGCCTAATGTTTCATTTCTCAGAACATATCTACCTTGTTAAGTGACACATGACTGTATTGTAGATAGTGCTTTAAGTGATTTTAATTGTTGGGAACCAGCAGTTAGCGTAATCGCTATGTCGCTGGACTCCCCACGTAGTCGACCACGGTTCGTGTCCCGGACCTGGTGGCTTAAAACTCATGCCGGGCGCGTGTGCGTGCATGCCCAAGATCCCGAGAGGAGAAGGGATTGCAGCGTGACCATCCCCCCTGGGGGGTGATTTCTCGCTTTCTGTCTCTATGTCTTTCTCTGTCTGTCTGGCGAGCGCATGCGCCCTATAGCGAAAAAACCTATCAAAAAAAAAAGAGATTTTAATTGTATTTTTATACTACATACGTTTGGGACCTAGATTTTCCTAAGGTTACAAAGCTAGTTGGCGCCCTAGAACTAGTGTACTTTTGTGTACTTACTGCTCTTTTATTTTTAGCAAGCACATTTCATGTAGTAGATATACGTTTTTATAGCAACAGATTGTTCACATTGCTCGATTTATTTAAAAACATTTGAAATGACTGCCAGGCTGTGTGTTGTGCTGTTAAATTTACTCCAACGGTTTTGTCTGTAGATAAGGACAGTATCTTTGCCTTTTTTTTTTTTTTTTTTTTTTTTTTGGGGCGGGTTAGGGCACGTGTGCTCACCAGAAAGACAGAGAGATAGAAAGCAAGAAATCACCCCACAGGGGGGATGGCCGCGCCGCAATCCCTTCTCCTCCATTCTCCTCTCGGGATCTTGGGCATGCATGCACACGCACCTGGTGTGAGTTTTAAGCCACCAGGTCCAGGACGAGAACCGCGGTCGACTACGTGGAAGTCCAGTGACATAGCCGTTACGCTAACTGCTGGTCCCTTACAGCTTTCTTAATCAACTAAATTGATCCTCATAACAAACCTGTGAAGTTGGAATATTTTCATCATAGTAAAAATAGCTTGCTACATTGATAATTGCTATAAATTATTTCTTCTTTTAAACCATACAAAACCATCTTTATCTGTTTCTTCCAAATTCATTTGAATTAGCTCAAAATAGTTGAGATCCAATTAAAATATTTTATTAAGTGGCATGGCTTTGCACATTATTTAGTAGATTATTTAACCTTTGGAGAACTATAATGTGAGAATGAGATTGGGGCCTACCATTCTTGTCATCAAGGTAGAATTTGACTTTTTGGTTAATGTCAGCACTTAACACGAACTGTCTTGAGATTAATATATACTGTATGTTCTTCATATGTAGGTCATGTGTAGAAAGGTTGAAAAGGCCAACTCTGTTTTGCTTTTAGCAAGATTTGTGTTTATTTTATTTTATTTTATTTTTTTTGGAGAGGTTTTTGCTATAGGGCACGTGCGCTCGCCTGAAAGAGAGACAGAAAGCGAGAAATCACCCCTCAGGGAGATGGCCACGCTGTAATTCCTTCTCCTCTATTCTCTTCTTGGGATCTTGGGCACGCACACACATGCACCCAGCATTCATTTAAGCCAACTGGATCCGGGATTCAAACCATGGTCAACTACATGGGAGTCCAGTGTCATAGCCATTACGCCAACTGCGGGTCCCATATTTCTTTTAATTTTTTTGAAAGAATTATTTAACTATTTTTAATATGATCAGAGAAGAACAGACTAAGATAGAAGGGAGGAAAAATGAGAAAGCAAGCTGTCAAGTCTGGGATTCGAACCGCACCTAGCCATGTGGGAGTCCAGTGTCCATAACTACCACGCCACCTGCCAACCCCAGCCAGATCTGTATTTCTAAGGGCAGAGACCTCCTATATATTTTGTATAATGGACATTCATTCATCTGTCCATCTGTAGAATATCTAGGAAAAAATTACTGTCCTTAGATTAATCTGGAACTAAAAGAAATAGAGTAAATAACAATATGACATACTCTTTGCAGGCCCAGTACCATAAGATAGATTTTGCTGTTTATTTTGCAGAGGTTACTGTGACTCAGAGTTGTAGTAACTTGTCTAAGATCATATGCCTAGTAAATGGAATTCAAACTCAGGTCCATCTATTTCCCAGGCCTTTGCATTGTGCTTTTGTCCTCCTCTATTTCATTTTGACTTGTCTTAACCATTAATTTTTCAAAATTCCCATAAAGAAAAAACTTTACTGAGGTCTCTTCTCCTCCCTCATAGATATATATCTTTCTTCAGAATATTTTAAGACATATAGAACCTAGCTTTTATTTAGAAATATACTTAATTCAGCCTTTTTATACAAGGTTAATACTTTTTCTGCCTTTTTTGAGGATGCAGGACTAGAAGATTTTATCCAGAAATATAAAATTTTTCCTTATATACTGAGGAGCTTTGCTCTTTAGAAATGCTGCTTGTTTTTCTAAATCAAGGTATATGAGAGAATTGGAGCTGATTAATGCGAAAAGGTCAGAATTCTGTTTATTTGGGATCTGGTACTGTCTCTATTGTGTTTGACAGTAGCTTATCATGTGGCTTTGGGGAAAGTACCATATGTCTGTGTTCAAAAATGAAAAGGAAGTATCATTGGAAAGTATCATTGGCTGATCAGTGTCTTGGCTTTCTTTAGGGTAATGGTTTGTAATGTTTTTCAGGTCATGGATCCTATTTGGTTTTTGTTTTGGCTTTTTGTTTGTTTGGGTTTTTTGTTTGTTTGTTTGTTTTGAGAGGTTTTTTGCTATAGGGCGTGTGCGCTTGCCTGCCAGACAGACAGAGAGAGACATAGAGACAGAAAGCGAGAAATCAACCCCCAGGAGGGATGGTCACGCTGCAATCCCTTCCCCTCCATTCTCCTCTCGGGATCTTGGGCATGCACGCACATGCACCCGGCGTGAGTTTTAAGCCAACGGGTCCAGGACGCGAACCGCGGTCGACTACGTGGGAGTCCAGCGACATAGCCATTACGCTAACTGCTGGTTCCCTGGTCGTTTTGTTTTGTTTTGTTTTAAGGTTTTTGCTATAGTGCACGTGTGCTCCCTGGAGAGACAGTAAGCAGGAAAGTGAGAAATCACTGCACACGGTGGATGGCCATGCCACAATCCCTTCTTCATTCTCCACCTGGGATTTTGGGGAACACATGAACACTTGGCATGATTTTCAAACCACCAGGTATGGGAATCGAACCACAGTTGGCCATGTGTGAGGCCAGTGAAAACTAATGATCATCATCAGAAAAATACCCAAACATGTACAATTTTCCATAGAATTTCAGGATTTTTTTTTTTAACATTAATATGCTATATATCATTGCAGTATACAAAATGAATTTTTCATCCAAAATACACTGTCTGTTGGCTCAATCAAGCATATCAACATACGTGTTATCAACAATTTTTCATTTCTTATGTCTTGGATATTTTGCGGTTTTTTTTTGTTTGTTTGTTTTTGTTTTTGTTTTTTTTGTTTTTTTTTGCCATCCTTGATTCCCTATCCCTAACCCTCTGCCCTGTCCAACCCTCTTCCCATTGTCTCTGGTATCCATGATTGCTTTCTTTGCCTCCCCCCCCCCACATTTAATTGATTTGCTAATGAACTTAATTTGTCTAAATATTTGCAATAGCAAGCACAGCTGATATATACATACACAAGAACCCACGTCTGACTTTAGGCATAAACCTCAGTGAGTAGAATGAGCATACTATAAAATAGTAACTAGCTGGGGCTATATAGCTTACTATGGTCATCAAATACACAGTTTTTTCTTTAAATTTTGGTAACAGTTTTAGTGTTTCTCTGATTAATATGTTTTTCTCTGAATTTTTTTTTCTTATTTACATTCATTCCCTGAGCATCATCACAACATACTAAATGTGGGTCCCCCTCTAGAGTAAACTTCATAGTGGCTTAATCAGGCATGTTATCATCCATAAAATTCCATTACTACTTTCATATATATATGTTTTTTACCCTATGTCTGACCCTCTGCCCCATTTCACTCTCTTATTACACTCTCTCTGCTGTCTACAGTTATCTTCAATTCCTTTTCCCCCAACATTTCATTGA
>NW_006203586.1:286809-311268 GCF_000334495.1 Tupaia belangeri chinensis | reverse complement strand
CTGTGTGTGGATAAAGAGGAGCTATCCTTTTCCCTTGTGAGAGAGGTATTTTCCTGCTTCCCCATATTTCTTGTGGTCCTGCAGCGATTTCTAGTCATCTGGTGGATGATCGGTTTCTTCCCAGACCTGGAAGTTCAATCACGTGAGTTTTGTATGCTGGAGCCCCTGTTATCAGTGGGACATCTTCCTTTCTCCCCAAATGGCTAGATCACAGGAGCCATGGAGCTGTCTGTCTCTTGAAGAAGGGCTGTTCACGTGAGTTTTGTATGCAGGAGGCCCAGTTATCAGTGGGACATCTTCCTTTCTCCCAAAATGGCTCGGATGTAGGCGCACTTGCCCTCGTCCAGCTGGCTGGAGGCCGAGCCGCCCATGGCCACGACCCCACTGCTCCCGGGCGGACAAGCGCTCAGGTCCCGGCTCGCTCCAGGAGGTCGAATTTCAAGATTTTTTTTAAGTGGTCCCTCAGTATAGGGTAAGGAAATCTAAAGATTTATGTTAAATATGGATTTATCTTATTTACTGTATGGATCTTGTTACTGGTAATATTTTCAGCTTTTCTTTGGCCACTGAGAAGTTATAGTTTGTGTTTCTCTCTGTACTGCCTTCATTGCCTTTCTATTATCATTGCCCCATATCTATCTTGTCTCTGATTTTTTCCCCTTATTTTCTAGATTAATATATACCTGGCTGTCTCATAGTACCAATCTCAATGCCCTTTCCTATATGATCACAACTATTTGTTGAATGGAAAGATGAAAGTTGAATGAATCTTCTAAATTGGTTTCCTTGGTTGAAAATTTCACTGAGAGTTTAATGTGATTTGGAATTTTTAGCTTTGTTAAATATTTACTGTATAGTCATTCATTAATTTACAAAGTAACAGTTCCTAGTGCTAGTGACAGAAATATAAATACAACAATCCCACTTAGGTAGAATTCATTCTAGTGGGAGACTGTCAATTAAATAGGTGTGTTAATTGAGTGTACATGCAGGATACAGTTGGGACACAAAGGAGGGAATGATCAGTTTTACTCTGGGGGAAAGGATATCTGAAAAGGTCCTTCAGAGGAAGTGACATTTAATCTGGGCTTTAGGGTATACCCAGGGGAAAGCCATTTTAAAAGAGAAAAATAAGTCAACATATCAGAAATCTTGAACTTTAGACTGTGAAATGCCTGACAGGCTAAAGCATGTGGAGAGCTGAAGGGTATAATTATGAAATATCATGGCACTGGTAAGAGATAAAGTAGGAACCAGGTTCTAGAGGTCTTGGATGCGGTTTAGGTAAAGAGTTTATACTTCATGTAGGAAGAATTTGAGTTTTTAGGGAGATTGCTCTCTGACAGCAATATGGAGGATAGAACACTGAGACCCAGCAGAATTAAGTTTTAATTTAATGTACTTTTAAATTGAGATTTTTAGACATGTAAAAAACATAAAATAGTGTAATGAACATCTGATGCCTATCACCCAGCTTTAACAGTTAACTATATGGCTACTGTTTTAGATATATCCCATTCCCTCCCTCCATTATTTTAAAGCACATTTCTAAGTCGTTCACATAACAACAGAGCATAATTAATACTCTAATGCTGTGGCTCTCAAGGCTGGCCTGTGCAGCCAAATTACATAGAGCTTAGAAAAAATATTTCCTATCTCAGCTCTATAGTTAGAGATTTGTATGACTAGGCATTTTTAGATTTCAAAATAAGTTTTGAGTGAGGTAAATTATTTTTAAGATAATTTTAAAGTAACTTGACTTAAAAACTAGGAAAATAGTTTCCTAAAGTCATCAAGTGCTACCTGTGGCCCTTCTGGGTAAATTTTTACCCCTTAGATGGCGACAGACTTCTCTGTGGGCAAGTTCTTGAAATTTGAATTAAATAAAATCTGAGTGGTTTAAAAGCAGATTTCTTAATTAGAGAAAGCACTTTCATATTTGAAAATGGTCTTAATAAATAGGGAATAATCTGTCATTGATAAAATTGGTCTTTTTTACCACAAATGAAAGAATGAAAGATAGAAAATTCTTGGGACCAGCAGATGGTGTTATAGTTACATTGCCGGACACTCACTCAGTTGACCACAGTTCGAGTCCCAGACCCACCAGCTTAACACTCAAACACTGGGTGCGTGTGCCTGGGTGCCCAAAATCCTGAGAGGAGAATGGAGGAGAAGGGATTGGCTTCTCCTGGGGGGTGATTTTTTGCTTTCTACCTCTGTGTGTCTCTAGCAAGTGAATACGCCCTGTAATAAAAATCTCTCTTAAAAAAAGAAACTTTTTTTTTTTGTGGAGATGTTTTTTGCTATAGGGCGCATGTGCTAGCCAGAAAGAGACAGAAAGCAAGAAATCACCCCCCCAGGGGGGATGGCCACGCTGCAATCCCTTCTCTTCCATTCTCCTCTCAGGATCTTGGGCACGCACGCACACGTGCCTGGCATGAGTTTAAGCTACCAGGTCCAGGACTCAAACCATGGTCGACTACATGGGAGTTCAGCAACATAACCATTATGCTAACTGCTGGTTCCGAAAAGAAACTTCTTAAAGGTAGGCTAGGATTATTCCTGAACACCAGTTTAAAAATGCATACATGGGGCTGTCAGGTGGCATGGTGGCTAAAGGCGTTGGACTGCTGCATGGCTGTGGCTCAGGTCCTGGAGGCAGGCTCGCTCTCTCTCTCTCTCTCTCTCTCTCTCTGTGTGTGTGTGTGTTTGTGTGTGCGTGTCTTGCTCTGGAAATATTAAAAATAATAATAAATAAAATGATTCTTTTAAAAAATGCATCAACAGAGTCTCTTCTTCTTAATTTGCATTATTTATATTTAAGCATTTCTGTTTTTATTTTTTGTTGAGAATGCTGAGAAAGTCTCCTTAGTATATTTGCCATTTCCTCTTTACTGGCAGAATTAATAAGCTACAAATTTGGTAGTCCTTGTTTTGTTGTTTAGTCCTTCTGATGCCAGTTCTCCTAAATAGTTGGGAATAAATGACCAGAAGGATAACTCCTGGATCTGTAGTTTCTTGGGACTGTGGAGTAGAGAATATATTCTCAGATACCATTTTCACCTCCAAACTCAATGTTGGAAGTTACAGATTCCTCTCTCTCGGAGGTCCTCCCTGACCTGTTTTAGGCTTGAGTATACTGCAATACAGAGAAACACCTAAAACAAACATATTCACTTATTCTGAGGTATAGTGTTTTCAGATTTTAAATGAGAGACTCTGTCAAAGTATTTTTGCAAATAACTTCCTGGTTTGTCTTAGGTATGTTAAAGCTCATCTTGACTTGCTTTCTTAGTACATCTTATTATCAGTGTCCAGTAAGGTCTAGGTTAGCAACCTTCAGGGCACATGAGAGTCATGGTATATGTAGTCAGGGATAGGGAGACTGGTGTCTGTCTTGTAAGACCGTAGTGGCAGCTAGGCTGTGCACATAGACAGTATGTGCACTGTGGAGCAAATACAGATTTGAATCCAGGTTCTTCCACTTAACAGATATATGGCCACTCTTTTTTTTTTTTTGGAAAGGTTTTTTGCTATAGGGCGCGTGCACTCGCCAGACAGACAGAGAGAGACATAGAGACAGAAAGCAAGAAATTACCCCCCAGAGGGGATGGTCACACCGCAATCCCTTCTCCATTCTCCTCTCGGGATCTTGGGCATGCACGCACACGCACCCGGCGTGAGTTTTAAGCCACCGGGTCCGGGACGCGAACTGCGGTCGACTACGTGGGAGTCCAGCGACATAGCCATTACGCTAACTGCTGGTTTCCAGCTATAGGCCACTCTTGACCCTCGGTAAACTGGGCACAGTCTACATCTCCGAAGTTGTAATAAAGTTAGACAAAATGCATAAGAGGTGTAAAGTAAATGTTGGATAGTGTTATTCTGGTCATATATAGTTTTCAGAAAATTTCTTTTGTTGGATATTAATGTAAATAGTCAGAAACTAGACTAGATGGAAAGATCTGACAGTTAACTGATTAACACATCAGTTAATCAGTGATGTCTGTCTCTGTAACCAGTCAACTGCTGTTCATGTCCTTGACCTGGCAGCTTGAAAAATACCAACAATCCTAAGAGGAGAATGGAGGAGAAGGGATTGCAATGTGGTCATCCCCTACCCTCCTCCCGGCAGGGGCTGCCTGCTTGCGCTCGCTCGCTCGCTTGCTCTCTCTGGTGAGTACATGTGCCCTATAGCAAATTTTTTTTTTTTTAAGTGATTAGCAGGCTCATTTGCTGACAATATGGCTGGTCAGGGCAGCTATCTCCCACCTACATTTGTTTTCAGAGGTTACAAGAGGCAGTGAGAATTGTTGCAGGGCAAAAAGAAGAATCCAGGATTTTGCTTTGCAGCTCATTGGACTTTAGTGTTTTCTAAGCATTTTTTGGTAAAACTGCCATAATGCTTTTTCCGTGATTTCACTGGGAATTGTAGTTTGATTTTGTTTCATCGCCATTTCCATACATATGTGCAACATCTCTTAGGTGCCAGTAATCAACCAAATCAATTAAAAAAAATTGAGTGTTTTTTATGTACCAAGCTCCAAACAACAGAAGGTATAGTAAAGAAGCTTCAAAAGCAGATGGCAGCTAATCTAAGGCATTTGTCTAGGTGTTGTTATTTTTATTTTTCTTCATTGCCAGAGGGCAAGTACGTTTGCCTGGTCATTCCACAACCCTTTTTCCATCTCATCAGGCATAGTGCTTAATCAGTGTGTTATGGGGTCAGCCCATGTTCTTAATTTTGGTGCATGTCCTTTGGCAGAGGAGCTACTGTTTTCTTCCTGAAAAGTTGTACAAAAAAACTCTATTATAGATGAGTGCATGATTTATAGAAAGTGTAATTTGGAAGGATCTGAAAAGCACAACACATAAATCTGTGTTATCCTTCCACCTAGAGGCAACTACTGTTAATGTATATTTACTCTTTTCCCAGATTTTTTTTTCCTTTTCTTTTTCTATTTCCCCACCATGGAAGACATTTTCTCATTAATGCTTAGGGAAGTAATGGTTACAGGGTGTAAGATAAGCTCACAGGGTGAAACACCCATTCAAAATTTAACAGACTGGAGAGAGGATTGTCCTAGTTTGGGATAATGTATACTGTACACAACCTATGTAAGTGCTCATTATGTTAAGATGAAAGAGTACAAGGCCTACATGGTCTCTTAAACTGCCCCCATCATAGCTTGCAACTCTTTACAAGATAATTGCATCCACTAAATGACATGAACTAGTTAGTATCTTTATTCTCCTTCCTTCCCTTCTCCCTTTAAGCATCCTCATAGTTCTCTACTTCCATTTAAAGTCAACCTTTTCAGAAGAGTATTATTGGGACCAGCAGTTAGTGTAATGGCTATGTCGCTGAACGGTTCAAGTCCTGGACCCCGTGGCTTAAAACTCATGCTGGGCGCATGTGTGTGCGTGCTCAAGATCCCGAGAGGAGAATGGAGGAGAAGGGATTGTGACATGGCCATCCCTTCTGTAGGGATGATTTCTCGCTTTCTGTCTCTCTGGCGAGCACACGCGCCCTTAACAAAACCTCTCCAAAAAAGAAAAAAGAAGAGTGTTATTTTCTCCTGGTTGCCTAACTTTGTTTACGTTGTAAAGTTTCTATATTTGCTTCAGTTAGTTTACATACAGTTTTTGTAGTGTGAGAGGTAATGTTATATGATGACAATAGTTTCTGCAACATTAATTCTGAGTCAAAGTAAGGCAAAACTATTTTAAATGTCTTGAATGAAATTACAAAGAGGAGTGTATTAAAAATACAAGCAGTAAAGTCTCTTGAAGAATTAAAATGATAGACTAAAAGTAAAAATAAATATTCGCTTTATAAAATAATAATTTGCTGCTGACAAACTACATTCTTCTTTATTTTAATGGATGGATTATAGGCACATCTTCCAGCTTGTCCTCTGGAAGCTTTGGTTCATCGTATTCAATGAGTCATCATGCATAACCACTTTAGGTAGGTAATAGAAGCCCAGTCATAACCTCATTACTATTCATGCTTGTTTCAAGAAAAGTTCTAAGTTTAAAATCATCTTTTCTTTTTCTTTTCTGCTCCTGCAGTTTATTGTGGTAGAAATAAATCTCTCAGCTGCCTCTGAAGGAGAAATAGTTTTCTGTACAGCAAAGCAGGCCACTGGATTTTTAAAAAATGTTCAGCTGTATTTTCTGCAAAGAGTCATTGTGGTTACAATGGTCTGTTTCATGTGGTTTCTACCATTCTTAGAGAAGTTTGATGATCTGTCTACACGTTCCCCAGATGAATACATACATTTTGAGGAGAAATAAAATAAAGGCTATTCATGCAGATGAATACATACATTTTGAGGAGAAATAATATAAAGGCAATTTATAAGAATAAGGAAAAGAAAGATGTGAGTTCCTAGTTGAAGTGTTCATTGTAGCTGCACAAAATCCAGACATCTCTGAGTAGAAGTCTTGTCAAAAATCATCTGCCTTGGGACCAACAGATGGCACAGTGGTTATATTGCTGGACTCCCATGTAGTTGACCATGGTTCATGTTCTGGACCCGGCGGCTTAAAACTCACGCCGGATGCATGTGTGTGCGTGCCCAAAATCCCGAAGAGGAGAATGGTGGAGAAGGGACTGTGATGTGGCCATCCCCTATGGGATGATTTCTTCCATGTCTCTGGTGAGTGCACTCACTCTACAGCAAAAACTTCTCCCCCCCACAAAAAAAATTCTGTTTTCATGCCATAAGCCAATTTCTTCTTTGTCATGTAAGTCTTTATTTTTACTAGTTCTTGCTATCTATGCCTTCCTCTCTTGTAGTTTTTTTTTCGTAAGTTTTTCACTGTCTTAAATTCTGGAGCATAGCACACATGAAATAATCCACCAAAGAAACTATGTTCATCTGTTTTTTTTTTTTCCTATCATTGTGCTTTCTTCTTTTTTTTTTAGTTTGCTATAGGGTGTATGCACTTAGAGAGAGAGAGAGAGAGAGAAAGAGAATGAGAATGAATATGAATAAGAAAGCACCACCCTGAGGCTCAGGGAAAATACCTTGCCTGCTTAGTAAATTTTGGTACCAAGGTCTAAATCCAGGTCTTACTTCCAAAGTTTATGTTTTAATAATATGATGTTAACTTTATTTACCAGTTTTTATTATTATAATAAATGCTTGCAGGTAAGAATATAAATTTGTGACCGAGTTTTCTACCCTGTTGGATCCTATTGTTCAAATAATTACTCCAAGAGGAAGCTGGGATACAAGATGAGAAGCTGAGATAGAGTCAATCTCACTAATGAAGGGAATAGATATGAATAAATGAGTATTCATTCCTTTTGATAGACTTCATGCTGGGAAAATTCATTTTCAGTGTTGTAAAGATACACAGTAATTGAATGCAAAAAATTTTTAAAGTACTACCATATGATCCAGCAATCCCACTCTTTGGGGTTTTTTTTTTAAAGATTTTTTTTTTAAGATCATATGGTAAAATTGAAGGTGCAGAAATTTTCCTTATACGCCCTGTTCTCTACCACCTTCACATAAACACAGACATACACACATGTGTTCTCAGTGTAGTGGATTTCACCTAGTAGATATGTAGAGGTATCTTGTTACAATTTGCATTTCTCTGGTGGCATATGATGTGGAGCATTTTACTAAGTACATGTATTTGCCCTCTGTGTATGTTCTTTGGTGAGATATCTGTTAAGGTCATCAGTCCTTTTTTTTAATATATTTTTTAAATATATTTTATATTTTAATTTCTTTTATACATTCAGTCACATATGTCACTTAGTTTGTAAAGGTGAATAGTCCAACATGAATACATTTCTCACCAATCCAGTTGGAAATACTATACATGTTCTCTCCAATAGATAATAACGCATTCTTTGTCCCCTAAATGTCTCGCCTCTCTGTTTTCCCCCTAATGTCTTTCTTTAGACTCTCCTCCTCCTCCCACCCTCTTCCCGCACTGTATCTGGTATCTAACCATTTTCTATGTTTCTATATCAACTAGTCATTCAGTTTCCACCATAGAGTGCGGACACTCAGAATATATTAAGTGGAGGCATACAATGTTTCTCCTTCACAGCCTGGCTTGCTTCACTCTGCAGTAAATCTTCCATATACATCCGCTTTCTGTCAAAAGCTAGGGTCTTGTTTTTTTATGGCTTAGTAGTTAGTAGTCCATAGAGTATATGTGCCACACTTTCTCAATCCATTCCTCTGTTCATGGACATTTGGGTTGGTTCCATGTCTTTGCAATTGTGAATAATGCCACAGTAAACATCAATGTGCAAGCACTTTTCCAACTAAACAGTCTTCTTTTAGGTAGATACCAAAGAGTGGGATTGCTGGATCATATGGTAGTTCTAGTTGTAGATCTTTGAGGATTCTCTGCATTGTTGTTCTCTTCAGTGGCTGAACCAATTTACATTCCCACCAGCAGTGTAGAAGAGTTCCCCTTTCACCACACCCCCACTAGCACTTATCATTTTTTGTTTTTTAAATCTTAGTCATTCTGACTGGGGTTAGGTGATATCTCATTGTGGTTTTGATCTGCATCTCCCTTATAATGAAAAATGTTGAGCATTTTTTTATACGCCTTTTGGCTATTCGTATGTCTTAGAGACTTTTTTCCCAATTCATTCTCTCATCTTTTAATTGGGTTGGTCATCTTTTCTCAGGAAAGCTGCTTGAATTCCCTGTGTATTCTGGTTATCAATCCTTTACCTGAAGCATAATTTGCAAAAATATTTTCCCATTCTGAGGGCTGTCAATTTAGATTAATTGCTCTTCTTTTGCCATGCAGAAATTTCTTAATCTGATGTAATCCCACTTGTTAATTTTTAAGATTATTGACTTTGCTTTGGGGGTCTTATTTAAGAAGTCTCTGCCTACCCCAATGTCTCCCAGAGTTCCCCCATTGTTTTCCAGTAGTAGTTTTATAGTTTGAGGTCTTAGGTTTAGATCTTTTATCCATTCTGAGCTGAGTTTTGACAATGGTGAGAGGAAGGGGTTTAGATTCATCTTTTCTGTAGTTCGATAGCCACTTTTTCTAGCCCCATATGCTAAAGGTTTTCCTTTTCCCACTGGATTGCCTGGTACCCTTTGTCAAAAATCATTTGGTTGTATGTTTGTGAGTTTATTTCTGGGATCTCTATTCTGTTCCATTGGTCCACCTCACCTGTCTGATTCTGTGCCACTACCATGCTGTTTGAACTATCGCAGCTTTATAGTGTATTTGGGGGTCAGGGAGTGAGATAGTGCCCACTCTACCTTTCTTGCGCAGGATTGCTTTGGC
This sequence comes from Tupaia belangeri chinensis, assembly GCF_000334495.1. Classification (NCBI taxonomy): domain Eukaryota; kingdom Metazoa; phylum Chordata; class Mammalia; order Scandentia; family Tupaiidae; genus Tupaia; species Tupaia belangeri. Next base: position 301,974 of record NW_006203586.1, on the reverse strand, counting down.
AATACGAGGTCTTTTATGATTCCAGACCTATTGTATGATTTTCTTTTTTAGATCTATGAGGAATGTCTCTGGCATTTTGATTGGGATTGCATTAAATATGTAGATTAATTTGGGTAGAATTGCCATTTTGATCATATTAATTCTTCCAATCCAGGAACATGGGATGTCTTTCCACTTTTTTTTGTGTCCTTTTCAATTTCTTGTTTTAGCTTCTCATAGTTTTCCTTGAGGAGGTCTTTAACTTCTTTGGTTAGATTTATTCCTAGGTATTTTATTCTTTTTGTGTCTGTGGTAAATGGAATTAATTTTTTCAGTTTTATCTCAGTCTGCCTGCTGTCCGTATATAGAAATGCTATATATATTTTTGTATGTTGATTTTGTATCCTGCAACTTTACTGTTGTCATTTATTAATTCCAGGAATTTTTTCATGGATACCAGTGGGTCTTCTATGTATACAGTCATGTCATCTGCAAATACAGATAATTTAACCTCTTCTTTTCCTGTTCGAATGCCTTTATTTTATTGTCTTTTCTGATTGCATTGGCAAGGACTTCCAGTACTGTATTGAAAAGAGTGGAGAAAGTGGGTATCCTTGTCTCGTACCAATTTTTGGCGGAAAAGATTTTAACTTTTCCCATTCAGAATGATATTAGCTGTGGGTTTTTTTTATAGATAGCTTTTATTGTGTTGAGGAGTGACCCTTCTATGCCGATTTTGCTGAGAGTCTTGATCATGAAGGGATGCTGCATCTTATCAAGTGACTTTTCTGCATCAAATTATATGATCACAAGGTTCTTATCTTTCTTTCTGTTACTATGGTATGTTACATTTATGGTTTTGCACATGTTGAGCCGTCCTTGGATCCCTGGAATAAAACCTACCTGGTCGTGATAAATAATCGTTTTTATATGTTGTTGGATACTATTTGCTAGTATCTTGAGTATTTTTGCATCTATATTCATCAGAGATATTGGTCTATGGTTTTCCTTCCTTGTCCAGCCCTCCTCTGTTTTAAGGATAAGGCAGATGGAGGCTTCATAGAATTAATTTGAGAGAGTTCTATCCTTCTGGATCTTTAGAAATAACTTGAGTAGAATGGGAGTTAACGCTTCTTTAAAAGTTTTGCAGAATTGAGAGGTGAAGTTATAAGGGTCAGGGCTTTTCTTTGTTCAGAGGTTATTTATTACTGATTCAGTCTCATGACTTGTTATGAGCCTATTTAGACATTCTGCATCCTCCTGACTCAGTCTCGGTAAATTATATATGTCCAGCAATTTGTCCATCTTATCCAAGTTTTCTTGTTTGTTGGCATACATAATGATATTTTGTATTTCTATTGTGTCTGTTGTTACATTGCCTGACTCATTGTGAATTTGATTTACCTGGTTCCTTTCTCTCTCCTTAATTATTCTAGTTAGTGATGTGTCAATTTTGTTTATCTTTCCAAAGAACCAGCTTTTACTTTCATTTATTTTTTGTGTAGTTTATTTTCTATTTCCTTTCTTTCTGCTCGATTCCTTAATTTCTTCTGGAGTTTTTTCTTTCTTTCTTTCTTTCTTTCTTTTTTTTTTTAATATATATATGTTTCTGCTGTTGCTTTTCCAATTCTCTGAGGCATAATGTTAGGTGGTCCATTTGCCTTCTTTCCATTGCTTTATGTGGACTGATTCCTATGAACTTTCCTCTTAGGACTGCTTTTGCAGTTTCTCAAAGATTATGGAAACTTACGTACTCATTGTCATCGAGTTCCATGAATCTTTTGATTTCAGTCTTTATTTCTTCAGTAGTTACCCAGTCATTCAGGAGTAGGTTATTTAGTTTTCCATGTATTTGTGTAATTTTTGAGGATTTCTCTTGAAATTAAAATCAAGTTTAATTCCATCATGGTCGGAGAAGATGCTGGATATAGTTTCTATGCTTTTGGATCTGTAAAGGCTTGCTTTGTGCCCTATCATATGGTCAATCTTCGAAAAGGTTCCACGTGGGAGTGAGAAAAAAAGTGTATTTATGGGTTTTGGGTCAAAGGTTCTATTGATATCTGTTATGTTCATTTGATTTATGGATTCATTTAGATCCTTTATCTCTTTACTTATTTTTTGTCTAGATGATCTGTCCAAAGGAGATAGTGGGGTTTTTAGATACCCAATAATTAGTTTGATGCAGTCTATCTCTCCTTTTAGATCTAAGAGTCTTTCCTTCATGTATTTGGGTGGTCCTGAGTTAAGCGCATAGATATTTATAAGCTTTATATCTTCATGATAGATTAACCCTTTTACTGCTACATAATGCCCTTCTTTGTCACTTTGTGCAGTTTTTGTTTTAAAGCCTATTTTGTGGGAAATTAATATTGCGACTTCAGTTGTTTTTTTGGTTCCCATTTACATGGAATACCTTTTTCCGATCTTTCACTTTTAGTCTATGTATATCTTTATCCATGAGATGTGTTTCTTGTGGGCAACAGATAGAGGGTTTCTGTTCGTTCATCCATTCAGCCATTCTGTGTCTCTTGATTGGAGAATTTAATCCATTAAATTTAATGGTATTGTCGATATTTCCGAACTTGTCCCTACCTTTAAGCTGGCCATTGTCTTGGTTGCTTTTTATTCCCTTATTTCTGTGTGTTCATTCTTTAGTTTTCCTGGAACAAGACTCTCTTCAGAGTTTTTTGAAGAGCTGGTCTGATGTTGGCAAATTCTTTCATGTTTTATTTGGGAAGATTTTAATCTTTTCTTCCCACATGAAGGATAATCTTGCTGGATATTATAATCTTGGTTGAAATTGTTTCTCTCTCAACACTTTCAGTATATCTTTCTCATTCTTTCCTTCCTTGTATTGTTTCCATCGAAAGGCTTGGTTTTAGCCTGATGGGATGACCTTTGTAAGTCAATTGATGTTTCTCTCACCAATTTTAGTATCTTGATCTGTGGTTTTCGCCAGTCTGGCTAAGATGTGCCATGAAGAAGATAGTGTGTTGATTCTGTTTGGGGTCCTTTGTATTTCTTGGATTTGGATGTTTGAGTGCTTTTCTAGACTTCAAAAGTTTTCTTCCAGGATGGCTTGGAATAGATTTTCCATACCCTTAATATTAGTTTCTTTACCTTCTGGGATACCAGTTATTCGAATGTTTGGACGTTTAATGGATTCTAGGATTTCTCATATAGTATCCTCTTTTTATTTATTGTTATTATCTCTTTTATCTTTTAGGTGGTTTTTTCTAGGTCAGAGGTTTGTCTTCTATTTCCACAATTTGATCTTCAGGACAGTCTAATCAGCTTTTAATCCTTTTAAGAGAGTTTTTAATTTCCTGTATTATAGACTTCATCTCTAATAGTTCATCTGATTCTTTCTTATGGCGTCCCTTTCTTTCAAATCATGGAAGGACTTCCTCCTCTCCTGGAGTTTGTTGTCTCTTTTCTGTTTCAACTCATAGACTTTTGTCACTATGAATGTTCTGAATTCTTTGTGTGACATTTCGGTAGCTTCTTATGTTCTTTCAAGAGGAGATGGAGGAGAGTTATCGTGTTCTTTGAAGGAGACATATTTTCTGTTTTTTTAAGCCTGGGGCTCTTCTGCAAATACCTTATTGGAGAATATTTCCACCACTGGGATCAAGTCTGCTTCCTTTTTTTTTTTTTGAGAGGTTTTTGCTATAGGACGCTTGCACTTGCCAGAAAGAGATAGAGAGACTGAAAGCGTGAAATCACCCTCCAGGGGGGATGGCCGTGCCACAGCTCCTTCTCCATTCTCCTCTCGGGATCTTGGGCACGCACGCACACGCACGCACATGCACCCAGCGTGACTTTAAGCCACCAGGTCCGGGACTCGAACTGCAGTTGACTACATGGAGTCCAGCGACATAAGCCATTACGCTAACTGCTGGTCCCGAGTTTGCTTCCTTCTTTTTTTTGGGGGGGGGGAGGGAGAGATTTTCACTGTAGGGCGCGTGCGCTCGCCAGACAGACAGAGAGAGACATAGAGACAGAAAGCGAGAAATCACCCCCCAGGGGGGATGGTCACGCCGCAATCCCTTCTCCTCCATTCTCCTCTCGGGATCTTGGGCATGCACGCACACGCGCCCGGCGTGAGTTTTAAGCCACCGGGTCCGGGACACGAACCGCGGTCGACTACGTGGGAATCCAGCGACATAGCCATTACGCTAACTGCTGGTTCCCGAGTTTGCTTCCTTTTTGATGTGGATTGCTTGCATGTCGATGTCTTCTCTGTGGTACTATAATGTTTCCAAACTATGATTCTAGACCTGTATAGTCTCTCTGGGTAGGTGGAGGATGAGGAGAAGATGACAATTAAAAGGGGAATAAAAAAGAATATGAAAGGAAAAGAGAAAAAGTTGTACACTGCATGCAAGCGTGTGGCACTGCATGCAATTTTGCCAGGGGGCTGCAGGTGGAAATGGGCTCTGCTTGAGAGGTAGGGGGTAAGGAGAAGTAAAGAATTAGCAAAAGACGGGACCAGCAGTTGGCATAATGGCTGTCGCTGGACTCCCATGTAGTCGACCACGGTTCCCATCCCAGAACCCGGCGCTTAACATCAGCCAGGTGCACATGTGTGCATGTCCAATATCTCGAGGGGAGAATGGAGGAGAAGGGGTAGCAGCATGGCCATCCCCCCGGGGGCATGATTTCTTGCTTTCTGTCTTTCTGGTGCACGCACGCCCCTATAGCAAAAACCTCTCCAAAAAAAAAAGAAAGAAGGGGGAAAAGAAAAACAGTCTACCTTTCTGGCAGGGAGGAATATGGCTCTGAGGTTCAAAGAACTGGGCTGGGGCCAATGAATGGCCCTGCCTCAGTTTCCCTGACTGGACAGGGGGCTTTAGATGGAAATGGGGTCTTCTCACGAGCTAGGAGCTGTCCTTTCTGTCAGGGAGGAGTAGGGGCTCAGAGGTTGGGAGAGTAGGGTTGGGGCTGGAGCTGGGATCAATGAATGGCCCTGTCTTGTTTTCCCTGACTGGGCAGGAGGCTGCAGATGGAAGTGGGCCCATCAGTTCTTTTTTTAATAGGATGTTTTCATTGTTGACTTTTTATTTTAATTTTATTTATTCATTAATTTATTTTAATTTGACCAGACAGAGCCACATACAGAGAGATAGATAGAGAGAGGGAAAGTGAGAAAGCAAGCCACCAGCTCTGGGACTCCAAAGGTGGTCAGTCATGTGGGAGTGTCCAGCGCCTTAACCACCACACCACCTGCTGGTCCCTTAAAGTTCCTTATTTTGAGTACCAGTCTTCAGTAGCTCTTTTGCAAACTTTTTCTCCCAGTCTGTAGTTTGTCTTTTTGTCATCTTGGCAGTATCCTTCATGGAACACTTTTTTTTTAAATTATTTCATTTTATTTACTCATTCATTTATTTTTAGTTTGATGAGAGAGACACAGAGAGAGAAAGAGGGAAAGTGAGAAAGCAAGCCATCAGGTCTGAGACTTGGGTCGGCTATGTGGGATCCCATGTCTAGTACCTTAACCACCACGACACCTGCTGATCCCATAGAACACATTTTAATGAAGTCCAGTTTATCAGTTCTTGCTTTCATGGATTTTGCCTTTGGTTATATTTTAAAAGACATTACCAATCCTTAGATAGTCTAGATTTTCTATGTTATCTTGTCTGAGAAGTGTGGTTGTTTTACTTTTCAAAGCTTTTTTTGTTCCATGAGTGTTCAACAAGGAACCAGATGGACAGTCACCCCAAAGGCCCCTCACACTGTGATCCATCCCCAGTCTCACCTAGATCATGAGAACATGTTTGTCTGCCTGTTGACAGGGAGATCCAGGGATGTGAACCTAGGACCTTTTGGTGTGGGTCCATCCAGTTGTGTTAATTGCTGCACCACCTCCTGACCCCTAGTTGTGCATTGTATATTTAGGTCTGTGATCCATTTCAAGTTAATTTTTGTGAAGGACATAATGTCAATTTAGGGTTTTTTGTTTGTTTGTTTGTTTGTTTGTTTGTTTGACATGTAGATACCAATTTCTAACACCATTTGAAAAGACTCTTTGATCATTTTATCCCCCACATTTTATTGATTTACAAAATATCTTATAGCCTTTGCTTCTTTGTTGAAACTCAGTTGACTATATTTGTGTGAATGTATTTCTGCACTCTTCATTTGTTGTCTTGATTATTGTAGCTTACTGAATCTTGAAGTCAGATAGTGTTAGTCCTCCAAGTTTGTTCTTCAATGTTGTGTTGGCCATTTTGAGCCTTTGGCATCTCCATATAAACTTTAGAATCAGTTAGTCAATATCTACACAGTAACTTACTGAGATCGTTATAAAGGTTGCATTGAATTCTGTAGGTCATTTGGGACAAACTGATATCTTGACAATATAGAGTTCATCCATGGACATAGAATATCTCTCCATTTGATTAGTTATTTGATTTCTTTCATCAGTTTTTTAGTTGTCCTTGTATGCATTTTCTATATCCTTTGTTAGATTGAGTGTGTGTGTGTGTGTGTGTGTGTGTGTGTGTGTGTGTGTGTAGAGGTTTTTTCTATAGGGCGTGTATGCTCGCTTTGGAGACAGAGAGACAGAGAAACAGAAAGCGAGAAATCACCCCCCTGGGGGGGGGATGGCCATGCCACAATCCCTTCTCCTCCATTTTCCTCTCAGGATCTTGGGCATGCACACACATGTGCTTGGCATGAGTTTAAGGCACCGGGTCCAGGACTTGAACCACGGTCGGCGAGGTGGGAGTCCAGCAACATAGCAATTATGCCAACTGCTGGTCCCCCTTTGTTAGATTTTTAGCTAAGTATTTCAACCTTTGTGTGCTAATGTAAATTATATTAGTTTTTATTGCAAATTGTACTTGTTGACTGCTGGTATGTAGGAAAACAATTGGTTTATTTTTAGGTTAATCTTATATTCTACCGAATTGCTGGAATAACTTAGTAATTCAGGACGGTTTATTTTATTTTATTTTTTTTTTGATTGTTTGCTCTTAACTATTTTTTAAACATTTGATCGCCATACATTATTTGGCTCGTGAAGAAAATTTACCCAATATGAAATATACCTGAGACCAGTCTAGTTGAGAATACTATACATGTTATCATTAAGAGGTAATAAACCATTACTGAGTCCCACAAATATCTTGCCTATTTTTTTCTCCCTAATTTCCTTCCCTATACTCCTCCCCTCTCCCACCCTCCTTTGACACTGTCTCCAGTGTCCATAACTATTTTCAATGCTTTTATGTCCTTGAATCATTCAGTCTCTACCATAGAGTGCAGTCAGTCAGAAGGTATTAAGTGGAGACAGAATATCTCTCTTTCATAGCCTGGCTTGCTTCACTAAGCAATAAATCTTCCATGTTCACCCACTTTTCGTCAAATGCCTGGGTCTTGTTTTTTTTAATGGCTGAATAGTATTCCATGAAGTAATATATGCCACACTTTTTTAATCCATTCTTCTATTTGTGGACATTTGGGTTGGTTCCACATCTTAGCAATCATGAATAATGCCACAATAAGCATTGATGTGCAAGCACTTTTCTTCTGACAATTCTCCTGTCCTTTGTGTAGATACCCAGGAATGGAATTGCTGGATCATATGGTAGTTATATTTATAGATCTTTGAGAAACCTCCATATTGTTTTCCACAATGGCTGAACCAGTTTACATCACCACCAACAGTGCAGGAGAGTTCCCCTTTCACCACAACCCCTGCCAACACTTATTACTTTTGTATTTTTAATCTACACCCTTCTGACAGGGATTAGTTGACATCTTACTATCGTTTTAATCTGCATCTCCATTATGATGAGGAATGTTGAGCATTTTCTTATAGGCTTGTTGGCTGTTCATTTGTCTTCCTCAAGAGTTTTTTTGTTCAGCTCATTTTCCTATCTTTTAATTGACCCAATTTTTCTTTTGTTTTCCTTTGTTCGTGTAAGCCGCTTAAGTTCCCTGTGTATTCTGGTTATCAGTCCCTTATCTGAGCCATAGTTTACAAAAATATTCTCCTATGCCAAGGGTTATCTATTCACACTAATTACTGTGTCCTTTGCTGTGCAGAAACTTCTAAATCTGATGTAATCCCACTTGTCTATTTTTGGGATTATTACCTGTGATTTGGGAGCTTTATTTAAGAAGTCTTTGCCTACCCCAATGTCTCTCAGTGTTTCCCCAGTGTTTTCCACCAGTAGTTTTATAGTTTTTGGTCTTAGGTTCAGTTCTTTGATCCATTTTGAGTTGATTTTTGTTACTGGTGAAAGATGGGGGTCTAGTTTCATCTTTCTGCAGGTGGATACCATTTTTCCACCACCATTTGCTACAGTGGTTTTCCTTTTCCCACTGGATTGACCGTTATCCTATGTCAAAAATCAGTTGGCTGTAAGTTTTGGAGTTTATTTCTGGGGTCTCTAGTCTATTCCATTGGTGCACCTGTCTGTTTTTGTGCCAGTACCATGTTGTTTTAATTATCACAGCTTTATAGTATATTTTGGGGTCAGGAAATGAGGTGGTTCCCATTCCACTTCTTGTGCAGGATTACCTTGCCAATACGAGATCATTTATGATTCCAGAGAAATTCTATGATTGCCTTTTCTAGATCTGTGAAGAATGTGTCTGGTAATTTTATTGTAATTGTGTTAAATAAGTACATTAATTTGGGTAGAATTGCCATTTTGAGTATATTAATTCTTATAATCCAGGAACATGGAATGTCCTCCTATTTTTTTATGTGTCGTTTTCAATAGCCTTTTTTTTTAAGAATTATTTTCTTTAACTTTATTCATTCATTTGTTTATTTTAATTTGGAATGAGAGGGATAGAGTTGGGGGTGGGCAGGGACAAAGCAAGCTGCTGGCTCCTGGACTAGAACCGTATTTGTCCATTTAGGAGTCCTGTGCCCTTAACCACTATGCCACCTGGCATCCCCTTTTTTACTATCTTTTTTAAAATTTTAATTTATTTGTAAAGGTCTTTGACTTCCTTTGTTAGGTTTATTCCTATGAATCTTATACATTTTGTGGCTATGGTAAAAGGAATGGATTTCTTTCTTCAGTTCTACCTCAGTCAACTTGTGTATATATAGAAATGCTATAGATTTTTTTATTTTGATTTGTGTATCCTGCCATTTTACTGTATTCATATTACTGAGTCTTCTAAATATACTATCATGCCATCTGAAAATAAAGATATTTTCAACTCTACTTGCCTATTTGAATGCCATTTATATTCTCTTTTCTGAGTGCATTGGCTAGGACTTCCAGCACTATACTGAAAAGGAGTCAAAAACGTGGGCAGCTTTGTCTAGTACCAGTTTTTAGTGGAAAAGTTTTAAGCTTTTCCCCATTCAGTATAATGTTAGTTATAGGATTTTCTTATATGTATTATATTCTATTGAGAAATGACCCCTCTATGCTGATCTTTTTAAGAGTCTTAATCATGAAGGGATGCTGTATTTTATCAGATGCTTTCTCTGCATCGGTCGAAATGATCATATAGTTTTTTTCTTTCCGTTGATACAGTGTATTATGTTTTTGTCTTGCATATGTTGAACCACCCTTGCATGCCTACTATAAAGCCTACCTGGTCATGATGTATAATCTTTTTTTATGTTGTTAGATCCGATTTGCAAGTATCTGGTTGAGAATTTTTACATCTATATTCATCAGAGATATTGGTATGTAGTTTTCCTGTTTCTGTTTTGGGAATGAGGATGATGGAGGCTTCATAAAATGAATTTGGAAGGTTTCTTTCCTTGTGGATCTCTAGAAATATTTTGAGTAGAATGGGGGTTAGCTACTCTTTCAAGGTTTTGTAGAATTCAGAAGTGAAGCCATGAGGACCTGGGCTTTTCTTTCTTGGGAGGTTTTTATTACTGATTTCAATCTCACTACATTTTATGGATCTATTCAGGCTTTCTATGTTCTCCTGCTTCACTCTTCATAGATTTTATGAATCCAGGAATTTGTCCCACCTCCTCCATATTCTCTTGTTAATTGGCATATAGTCACTCATAGTATTCTCTAAGGATGTTTTGTATTTCTATTGTGTCTGGTGTAATATTGCCTGTTTCATTTTGTGTATGATTTATCTGGTTTCTTTCTCTTTCTTCTTAATCAGTCTACCTAATGATGTGTTGATCTTAAATCTTTTCAATGAATCACGTTTTGCTTTCATTTATTTTCTCTATAGATCATATATTTTCTATTTCACTTATTTCTGCTTGAATCTTTTATTATTATTTTTTTTTGTCCTGGCATCTTTTGGGGTTCTTTGTTGTTGTTGTTTTTTCCGTTCCCTGAGGCAGGATGTTAGATTGTCTATTTGCTACCTTTCCATCTTTTTCTTATGCACACTAATTGCTACGAATTTCCATGTTATTACTGCTTTTGCTGTGTTCCATAGATTATGGAATCTCATGTACTCATTATCATTTGTTTCCATAAATCTTCATTTTAGACTTCTTCGCTAGTTGAGAAGACATTCATAAGTAGGTTGTTTAGTTTCCAAGTGTTTGTGTTTTTCCGAGGATTTTTCCTGAAATTAATCTCAAGTTTAATTCCATCATAGTCAGAGAAGATGCTGGATATTTTTTCTATGAATTTGTAAAAGTTTGGTTTGTTCCCTACCATATGATCAGTCTTTGAAAAGGTTCCATGCGGGGATTAAAAAAGGAATATTTTGTGGTCTTAGCGCAGAAAGTTCTATATATGTCTATCAAGTCCATTTGATTTATAGTATCTGCTTATTTTTTGTCTAGAAGATCTGTCTAAAGGAGATAATGGGATGTTGGGATCCCCAACAATTACAGTGTTGCAACCTATCTCTCCTTTTAGCTCTAGTCGTCTTTCCTTTATGCATTTAGGTGCTCCTCAGTTGGGTGCATAGATATTTATTAGCATTATGTCTTCTAGATGACTTAGCCCCTTTACTAGTATATAATGCCCTTTGTCTCTTCTTACAGTTTTTGTCTTAAACCCTATTTTGTCTGAAATCAGTATCACAACTCCAGCCCTGTTTTGATTTCTGTTTGCATGGAATATGTTTTTCCAGCCCTTCAATTTTAATCTATGTATGTCTTTGTCCATGAGGTGTGTTTCTTATAGGCAACAGATGGAAGGTTTTTTATCCATTCAGCCAGTCTCTCTTGATTGGAGAATTTAATCTAATAACATTCAGTGTTGTTATTAATATATCCAGACATGTTCCTATCATTAAGTGTGCCATTTTCTTGGTTGTTTCTTGTTCTCTTATATCTTTCTGTCTGACTTTATTTTTCCTGGTATAGCACTCCTTTCAGAACTTTTGAAGAGCTGGTCTGGAGTAGGTAAATTCTTTTAGTGTTTTGTTGTTGTTGTTTGTTTGTTTGTTTTTTTATCTTTGAATGCTTTTGTCTTTATTTCCCATATGAAGGATAATCTTGTCAGGTACAATCTTGGTTGAAATCATTTTTATTTTAACACTTGGACTATATTTCCCCATTATTTCCTTGCCTTCGTTGTTACTGACCAGATGTCCAATGTTAACCTGATAGGATAAACTTTGTAAGTAACTTAACATTTCTGTCTTCCCAATTTTAGTATCTTTTCTGTGGTCTTGGCTAATCTGGCTATGATGTACCTTGGAGAAGAGCTTTTTGGGTTGATTCTATGTGGAGTCCTTTGTAATTCTTGGGTCTGGATCTTTGATTGCCTCTCTAGGTTTGGAAAGTTTTCTTTGAGGATTTCAATTTATCATTGCTCTTATTATTTTCTTCACCTTGGATACCAATTATCCAGATATTTTGGCACTTAATAGTATCTAGTATTTCTGTGTGTTGTCCTAATTTTTCTTCCTTGTTTTCTCAGTCTTCTTGATAATTTTTTCTAGGTCAGAGATTTTGTTTTCTACATTTGAGATTCAATCTTTTGCGTGATCTAATCTGAATTTAATACTTTCGAGGGAGGTTTTAATTTCCTTTATCACAGTCTTCACGTCTAACAGTTCCGTTTGATTCTTTATCATGGTGTCTATTTCTTCTTTCAAATTGTGAAAGGACTTCCTCATCTCCTGAACCCAGTTGTCTCTTTTCTCTTCCATTTAATTTAGTTTTGTCACTATAAATACTCAGAATTGTTTATCTGACATTTCCATGAATTCCATTGTGTTGTCTCTGGGTGATGAGGAATTGATGTTTTTCCTTGTGCGAGAGAGATTTTTTAGTTATTTATATTTCTTGTGCCTCTGTGATGGATTCTGGTCATCTGATGATTTTTACATTCATTCCTAAATTCTTTGAGCTAATTCTTACTGTTCAAAGGCGTGCCAGAGTACATGATTGGAAATCTGTTACTCTACTTCCCCAGTGATCACCAGCAAGCAACTTTGCACTGTTGTCACTGGTCTTGGATGATTCAAGTCCTCCCTGTTTCTAGAGAACAGGTATGCCTAAGATTGAGCTGCCGAGCTTTAATTCACAAAAGTAGAAGGGATCTATCCATGCACTTCATCAAACACTGAAGTCCTAGAATTCAGAAGTGTGTGGCAGGGGATAAACCACAGTCTCTTTTCAGCTTAGTTTACCTGCACAGGAATGGCTGTCTGGATGGTGCGTGGATAAGCAAAAAGTCTTCCCAATGTCCCAGGGTAGCACACCTGAGAGTTCAAAGGCAAGTGGGGAGCAGATGTGCCCTGGGTCTCTGCTGGAAGGGATACTGGGAGGGACTAGGAGGGGCAAAAAGTCTGGAAGTCCCAAGTAACACACCTGAGCCTTCTAAGGCAAGTGTGGGAGGGAATGAGACATGGTCCTCTGCTAGAACAGATCAGTTGGATTTTTTGTTTTTGTTTCTTATTTTTTTTTTACTGTTTTCTAAATAGGTAGTTATGTCATCTGTGAAAAAAGACAGTTTTATATCTTTATTCCCAATGTATTTACCTTTTATTTCCTTTTCTTGTCTTACTGAATTAGCTAGAGATTCTAGTAAAATGTTAAAGAACCAGTAATAGAGGGAATTCTTGTGTTGTGTTTTTTTTTTTAATCTCAGGGAAAAGCTTCCAATTTCTCACCATTAAGTATTATGTTACTGGTAGGATTTTTATAGATGTTCTTTATCAACTTATGGGAGTTCCCCCTATATTCCTGGTTTACTGAGATTGTTTGTTTTACTATTGAAGTTTTAAAGTTCTTTATATATTCTAGATATTATATATGGATTGAAAATAGTTTTAGATTGAAATCCATGACCCATTTTGAGTTAATTTTTATGTAATGTGTGAGGTTTAGGCCAAAACTCCTCTCTTTTCTTACAAATATCTTATTGTTCTGGTACCATTTGTTGATAAAACTGTTGTTCTTGATTGATTTTTCACCTTGGTCAGAAATTAGTTCAATATAATTGTATGGGTCTATTTCTGGGTTCACTATTCTGTTCCATTTATATATGTGTCCATCCCATGTATGTATAAAGTTTTAAAATCGAGTAGAGATTCTTCACTCACAAATTAAAAATTCTTTCTGCTATTTTCATTTCTTTGCTTTTCAGATATACACTTCTAAGCAGTTTATTTACCAAGAAAAATTGCTGGGATTTGAATAGGAATGGTATTAATATATATGTATCAATTTTAGGAGGCTTGATGTCTTCACTGTGTTGAATCCTAGATCTCTATATTGTTTTTTTTTTTTTTTTTTTATAATCTGTGATTTGTAGTTTTCAACATCTGGATCCTAGGCATGGTTGGTAGATTCCTATCTCAGGTTTTTTTTTTTTTTTTTTTTAGGTTTTTGCCATAGGGAGCATGGGCACACCAGAGAGAAACAGAAAGTGAGAAATCACCTGCAATTGGGAAAGGCCACACTGCAGTCTTTTCTACTCTGTTTTCCTTTTGGGACTTTGGGCACACACGCTCATGCACCCTGTGTGATTTTTCAAGCTGCTGTGTCTGGGACTTGAATCATGGTCGGCCCTGTGGGAATCTAACACTTTACCCACCACACCACCTGCTTATTGATAAAATAGTATTTTACTGTTTTTCAGCAATTGTTTATAGCATTGCATTTTTAACTTTGGAATCTACATATTTAATGCTTATATAGAAATATAATTGTTTTTGTATGTTTATCTTGTATTCTATAACTTTGTTAATATCAGTTATTAGCTCTAGAAAGTTTTTAAAATTTTTTTTGTTTTTAATTAATTTACATTTATTCACTGAGCATTGTCACAGCATATAAAATGTGATTTCCCATCCAGAATATACTGCATACTGGCTTAATCATACATGTTACCATCAATAATTTTCCCTTTCTAGTTTCTCGTATATAAATATATACATATATATGTAATATTTTCCCCCTATTTCTCACCCTCTGCCATTTCCCGCTCTCCTTCCACACTATGTCTGTTTTCCAGTTGTTTTCCATTCCTTGTCTCCCCCACATTTTGTTGATTCACAAAATTTCTTAAATATGTATACATATACATATCTGTGAATACATGTCTAACTTTAGGCAGGAAATTCTGAGTAGAATGAATATAATATAAGGTAGCAACCTAGCTGGCGCTATATAGCTTACTACAATCATTAATTATGTATTTTTTACTATATTTTTTAATTTCAAGAAAAGTGGTTTTTGCTTTAATGGATCAAAGAAGGAACTATGCTTAAAACTTAAAGCCAGGAAATAGGTTGGGATTCAGTTCAAATAGTAGTTGCATGAACCTGTCAGCAGCTCAAGACAGAACAAAAATCCATAAAACAGGAAAACAAAGCCTTAGAAGAAAATCAGCAATGTTTTAGTCAAAAGTCATAAAATGCTATTTCACCAGTTCTGTCTCATGTACTTTATCTTCTATTGTGGTTTGATCTTCCCAATTCAATTCTGGGATATAATATTCAACTCCAGACTTGTCCTTACGATTAAGTTGTCCATTTTCTTAGTTTTTGAGCTCTTATTTCTGTGTGTCTGTATTTAATTTTTCTGGTATAGCATTCCCTTGAGAACTTATTGGGGATCCAGTCTTTGTGGTAGATTTTTCTAGGCCAGTGATTCTGTCTTCTACATCTGAGATTCAGTTTTCTGTATGATCTAGTCTGGTTTTAATACTTTCAAGGGAGGTTTTGACTTCCTGTATTATAGCCTTCATCTCTAACAGGCCCGTTTGATTCTTTTTTATAGTGTGAATTTCTTCTTTTAGATCTTGTAAGAATTTCCTC
>NW_006203586.1:279237-286783 GCF_000334495.1 Tupaia belangeri chinensis | reverse complement strand
TTGTCTCTCTTCTCTTCGATCTCTGTGAGCTTTGTCTCCATGAAAATTCTAAATTCTTTATCTGACATTTCCATAAATTCCTTTATATTGTCTGAGGATGAAAAGGAGTTATTATTTTTCCTCGGAGGAGAGGTATTTTCTTGTTTTTCCATATTTCTTATTTCATATTTCTATATTTCTTTTGACCTTGTGGTCATAAGAACTTGGATGGATGGTACGTTTCTCCCTAGTTCTTGAAGTTCAATCTGACCCTTCATCAGTATGCAGGAGGAGGTGATCTGCAATCTCTCTTCCATTCCATTTTCACTCTTTATGCATCATAATCAGTGGGAATAGAGGAAAATTCTGACCCTAATTGTATTCAGGTGTTTAGATCCTGTTCGCTTGGACCTGTCTAGACGCTTAGTGTGTAGGAGCTGAGAAGCCAGTGAATAAAGATAAAGAATTAGAGAAGAGGAAAGAAGAGGAAAATATAAAATAAGAAGAAAAAAGATAATTAAAAAATTTTAGATTTTAATTTTAAAAAGTAAAAATTGAAAACCATGCCATGCAAATGCAGTATTTTCACATCTGAAGTTCAGGGTCCATGTCAAGATGGGCCTGGATTTGTGCCTTTCTAGAAATGAATGTGGAGGGGGACATCTCAGCAGAAAAACTCCCATTTTAAGTCCCTGAAAGCAATATTTCATAGTTGAAGGTTAGGATCCATGTGAACAGAAAGTCCTTTTTTTTTTTTAAAATTAGTTTGTTGGGATTTTCTGTGTTGATGATCCTTTGTCATCTACAAATAGGGAGTTTCCTTTCTGATCTGTAATGCCTTTTTTCTCTCTTCTTACCATCTTGTACTAGCTAGAACTTCCATCACTGTATGGAATAAAAGTGATGAGTATAGATATCCTTGCCTTGTTCCTGATCAGAAGGAAAGCATCAGTTAATTGGGTCATGTGTCCCTGGGTCTGGCTGCTATTTTCTGTGGCATAGCCAGTTTAATAGCCCCGTTGCCACATTTTCACTTGCTCTAAGTAATTAGAAATTTTAGGAGGCAGCGGGGAATAAAAGCAAGCCTGAGCATAAGTGTACAAATAGTACAGTTTATAGTTTCCACCACATGGGTAGTATTGTTGCTGGAATCCTGTTGGCCTCGTAAATATTTTGAGGGTGTTGGCTGTGGGCATTTTGTTCATTTTGTTTTAGATGCTGAAGTGAATTTTTAAAAAAGTAATTTGGGAGGACCAGCAGTTAGCATAATGGCTGTGTCGCTGGACTCCCATGTAGTCGACCTGGTTCGCGTCCCGGACCCGGTGGCTTAAAACTCACGCCGGGCGCGTGTGCATGCGTGCCCGCTCGCCCAAGATCCTGAGAGGAGAATGGAGGAGAAAGGATTGTGGCATGGCCATCCCCCCAGGGGGGTGATTTCTCGCTTTCTGTCTCTCTGTCTCTGTCTGACTGGCGAGCACATGTGCCCTATAGCAAAAACCTCTCCAAAAAAAAAGTAATTTGGAAATACATACACTAAATACTAATTTTAGAGAGAAAATATTTTTTTCTTCCAGAATGGTCTCTACAGAAACGTCTTATCATATTCTGGATTTTTTTCACCAACTTTTTTGAATGCTCATTGGTTGAATGGATGCAGGCCATACATGCAAATACACACTGTTTTCACAGTTCTGAGTATATCGAAGTAAATCTAGCCCAGAATCTTCCTAAAATTTGTTTGTGCTCAGCCACCGTTTAGTTATACAGCTCCTCCCTCCTCTCCCCCCATGACTAGAGGGCACATATACTCATGGAGGAAGACAGAGAGAAGGAACATGAGAAAGCAGTCTCACCACGAGTGATGATTACACTATACGCCCTTCTCCATTTCTCCTTTCAGGATTTTAGGCACACTTTCACATGTACCCAGTGTATTTTTCAAGCCACCAGATCCAGGACTCAAAATGGACGATTGACCATGTAGGATCCAGTCACCTTAACTACCACACCACTGGCTGGCCTTGACAGCTTTTCTGGTGGAAAGATACTGACCTCCAGTGAGTGTTAAGGAATAAATTGTTGGTAGCAGAATAATTTTTGTGTGTAAAGATCCTGCAGGTCACCTCTACCTCCATGCATGTGTCCTAGCTACTAATGGAGCAAACCTTTTTTATCTTCCTGTGCCTTGGCAAGGGCATCTTAAAGTACTTGTCTGCCATCACAGATAATGTAGGGATTGCTATGGGTCTAATCAAGGTGTTGGCCTGCTATTGAGCCTTCCAAACTACATAGCCTTAGTAAAGTAATTAGTAATATCTTTGCTTAGGACATTTCTAGTGTAAGTTTTATATATCATTTTCTTTTCTCTTTTTTGTTGTTGTTGAGAAGTTGTGCAGAACTATTATAGTTTTCAAAATGGCACAGTAGCGAATTCAACCTTCAATGCACATGCACACTGCATTCACATCCTCAACAACAAAAGGTGTTCTAAGACTATAGAACTGAATAAGAAGAACAGTAGCTTCAACGGCAGCTGCTTAGCACTAGCCACATAAATGACAACAGAATGGGCAAATATTGCCCAAGTAAAATTCTACTGTTAATGCTGGAACAGGTTTAAGGCCATTCAAATGCAAGTACAGAGACATAAATCTTTCAGAGAGCCATCTATTTGCATTTGAAGTATGTGACCTTCCTTCCAACTTGTGGTCTTAAACATCTGTTTTACAAAATCCCAAAGGAAAATACAGAAGAAATCAATACAACAGAGATTATATTAAATAGAGAGTAACATACAGAGCTGTAAATTAGATGAAGTAAAGAAAGCCCAAACATTAAAACTATAAAACTTGCTTGTTACTTGTTGGAACCAATCCTACACAAGGGTAATATTGGGTAATATATACAATTATCTGCAAGTGTCTTCCCATTTTTAACCAATCTTGTTTTGGACATTAGGTCCTTTCTGATTTTCCACTGTTACATATGGTTCTTATAGTTAACTGTTTGTGTATGTCCTGGATGATTGTCTCTGGATAAATTCCTAGAAGAGGAATTGCTAAGTTTTCCAGAAAACTATATGGCTATGGTGAGTTTATCCATCCTTGGGTGTGTTGGAAACACTGTACACTTATTTTCAATTAAAAGTGTGCTTATAGAAGAGATGCTTATAGAAGAGAAAGCATTTTCATTTGGCTTGATATGATTTTAGGCTTTTACAACTGGAGATATGGACCAGCTTAATCTGGAGCTATTCGATATCATTCTCTGCTTTTTAGTGTGCTTCTGAGTTGGCATAACATCATAATGCCAGTGTGTTTACTTTAAGCATTTTTTTAATATAGATTTTTGCTATAGGTTGTATGCGCTCGCCAGAGAGAGAAAGCGAGACATCACTCCCCAGGGGGATGACCACACTGCAATCCCTTTTCCTCTGGTCTCCTCTCAGAATTTTGGGCATGAATGCACATGTGACCAGCATGAGTTTTAAGCTGCCAGATCAAGGACTCAAACTGCAGTCAACTACATGGGAGTCCAGCAGTGTTACCATTACATCATCTGCTGGTCCCACTTTAGTAATTTTTATGCCCTTCATTTAATATTGTCTGTATTTAAGCTTGTAGATCCCAAGATTGCAACTTTAAATTCTTCTTTTGGGATTTTCTTTTCAGATCATAAAGCAGAAAATCGAAAACATGAAAGTAGACAGGACTAAACTGAAAAAGACACCTACTGAGGCTGTAAGTATCTAAAAAAGTTCACCTTGCTATCTTTTCTTCCTTTCTGGAAAAGTTGTTGGGATGAGTTTACTCATACTGATTGTCAAAATACATTGTCATATATATGAAGTTCAGGAAAACAGCAACTTGTCTTGAAACAGTCAAACTTTATTCTGAACTTCCCTTGATTAAAAGAGTGAATAGCCAAGTGATCAATAGAAAGTGACCAATGAATAGTTTTTTGCAGCTATGTGTACGTAAAGTAGGCTCTTAGACTGTTCTTCCTATGCATTGAATGGCACTGTGGTATAATGGAAAGAGCAGGTGTGGATTCAGATTCTGGTCATGGATCTTTCTCAGTTTTGTTTTTTAAAGGATGAAAGTAGTAACACCTCTCTTAACTAGTTGTGTGTGTGTGTGTGTGTGTGTGTGTGTGTGTGTGTGTGTGTTTGAGCATTCTGTATTACTGATTCTTAAGTTTACTGTTCATCATAACCTTAACCTGTGTATTGAATTGCCATGTCAGTTGATCCTATGTCAACATTAGGAATCCTAGTGTCAGTTCGATACTGTATCAGCTAGCTCTAACTGCCTATTTAGATTAAGGCAGTGTTGGATTAAGATACTGCTATAGACCCTTGTGTTGTAGTTCAAAGAGCACAAGCCTTGGAATTAATTAGACATGAGTTTGAATCTTACTAGTTTGTTATAGCTGAGAGTTACTAATTTGCCTGGTTTCCATAGCCACAAAATGGCATTGATGATTCCTCCCCTTTTACGTGAGATAATTGCTTAGCATTGTATTTGGCATATGAAGTTCATTTTCTGAATACAGACCACTTGGGTTTTTTTTTTTTTTTAATATTTACCTGATAAGTAATCACCAAGGGATGACCACTATTAATGTTTTGATATATTTCTTCCAGCCTTTTAAAAAATTTATTGCATATTCACAAAGTTATCCTACCCTTTTCACTCAGCAATATATTACAAAGTATGAGAAGTACTTTCTTACCATACCTTCACCAGCACCTTTTAAATTTTTATTTATTTACTAGGCGGGGGAATAAGGATTTCACTGTTCTAAGTTACATTGCTTTGAAGCATATATTTTCAAATTTATTCGCCTTACATCAGTTTTCTTCTTGTGTCATTCATTTTTTTTGACATGAGTGTCCTGTGTTTTTTTACTGAATGCCGTATATGTTGAGTATATGTATTCATTACCATATTTATTATACTTTCATTTACTTTTGATTTCTTTTTATGTATTTTGTCATCTAGGTTTGATAACTTGTACTTGAATATCTTTGGCAACTGAAGGGCAAAAAGAAAACTTGCCTTAAGAAACTACAGTTAAAATAATGACATCAATGCAAAAATCTACTGATAAGAGAATAGAAACCAGTACAGGCCATAGGGGACTGCTGTGCAATCCTGGAGACATATGGGAAGATCCTGGGTTTGGGATCCTGGGTTGACCTAAATATGTTAGGTGTGTGTGATCCCGACTGGACAGAAGGGTAGGAGGATGAGGGAAATTGTTCTGGTGTGGTAAGCCCCTTTTGAGTGTACTGTTGTGTGTGTGTGTGTGTGTGTGTGTGTGTGTCTTTTACTCACTCATATGAAATAAATAAACTTTAAAAGGAGAGAGAGAATAGAAAACCTAGAAAAGGATCCTAGTGTATATAAGAACTTAATATATTATAATAAAGGGGTTACAAATTGGCAGAGGAGGACAGTATTGGTTAAGAAGCCATGCCAGGATAGTTTGATTTGTGATAGATGGGACTCTTGAATTGCAATATAGTCTAGATATTCCGAAGTCAAATATTTTGAAAAGAAATTGTAGGAGACATACAACATATAGGTGATTCTTTACCTGGTCTTAGATGACCCTTTCAAGCATTAAAACAAAGGGGAAAAGAATATAATGAAAATGTAAAATAATGTATCCAAAATAAAATGACACCTGATAGGTGTGAGATAATACCTAATTGTGGTTTTGGATTTGCATTTCCCTGTTAATTAGTGATGTTTTCAGCACTTTTTCATTACCTTGGCCATTTTTTTAATATTGTGTTTGAAAAAATGTCTATTTAAGTTTTCTTGTTTTTTAAAAAATTGGGAGTGTTTTTACATTGTGTTTTTGTTTTGTTTTTGTTTTTTGTTTGTTTGTTTTTTGAGAGGTTTTTGCCACAGGACATGTGCACTCGCCAGAAAAACAGAGATAGAGAGACAGAAAGCAAGAAATCATCCTCGGGGGGGATGGCCACGATGCAGTCCCTTCTCCATTTTCTTCTCGGGATCTTGGGCACATACACGCACACATGCGCATCCGGCATGAGTTTAAGCCACCAGGTCCAGGACTCGAATCGTGGTCGACTACATGAGAGTCCAGCGACAGCCATTACACCAACTGCTGGTCCCCGTGTTTTGTTTTTCTTTGTGTGTGTGTTTTTTTAAATATTTTTTTATTATTAGTCATACATTAAATCCCTATACATCATTTAGATTGTGAAGAGACTTTACCCAGCATGATATACACCTCAGTCCAGCCCAGTTGAAACCACCATACATATCCTCGTCAACAGATACCTTATCTATGTCCCTCAAGTGTCTTACTTCACCATTTTCCCCCAAAATTTCCTGCACTCTTCCCCTCCCTCCTTCCACTTTGTCTCTAGTGTCCATTACAATTTTTAATACTTTCATGTTTTCCAGTCTCTACCATAGAGTGCCAAATAGTCGGTATATGTTAAGTGGAGACATGCAATGTCTCTGTTTCTTATCCTGACTTGCTTCAGTGTTTTATTTTTCTACTAAGTTGCAGAATTTCTTAAATATTTTGGAAATTAACCCCTGGAAGACATGCAGAATAAAATCAACTAGTCAAAGAGGGGCAAATATGAGAGTTCTTCAGATATCATGGAAAAATGCACATTATGAAAATAAATTTTTTGTTCTATAATTATCTCATACTTTTTCCCATGAACTTTTTGAAGTCCTCTCATTCTACATTATTTCACTTATATGGAGGATCTAAAATAGGCAAAACTATAGAAATAAGCAATAGAAGGATTGTTACCAGGGACAATATGGGCAGGGAAACAAGGGGAGGAGTTATTCAGTGATATAAAGTTACAGTTATATAAGATGAGTAAATTCCAGAGATCTGCTGTAGAACCTAGTGCTTGCTTATTGTTAATAATAAAGATTGTGTATTTAAAAATTTGTTCAATGGTGTAGATTTCATGTTAAATGTTCTTACCACACACCGAGACACAAGGAAACCTAAAGGTGATGGATATGTTTAATACCTGGATTGTGGTGATGATAACATGAGAGTGAGTGATTGAGTGTGTGTGTGTGTGTGTGTGTGTGTGTGTTCAGACTCACCAAACTGTTTATATTAATTATGTGCAGTTTTTTGTATACCAGTTATACCTAAGTAAAGCCCAGGTTTCTGGGGAGGCATATAGCAATTTGGGGAAAATATTTATAACCTGATGTAGTTAATATCATTAGTAGCAATGGCTATCCCAATGATAAAATGAGCATAGGGCATAGGACAGAGTAACAAAGCCAGTAAACTTCCCGAAATATTCAACCATGTAGGTAATCAAAGAAATGCCAAAATAAAAGTGGATTGTCAAGGATTTTTCTTTTGTAGTTAAACTTATATGAGCAAGTTTCTGGCCCATTTTTCCTGTTACTAGCAACTTATTTAGGGTAAACTTCTATAAGTAGAATTTTTAGGTCCTTGTACATTTTTAAGGCTTTGAGTTACCTATTTTCCTTAAGTAGTATATAGGAGTGCCTAGTTTCCTACACTCTGGTCAATACTC
>NW_006203586.1:275181-279208 GCF_000334495.1 Tupaia belangeri chinensis | reverse complement strand
TTTATTTTTATTTTCCTTTTTTTTTTTTTTTTAAAGTTTGCTATAGGGCACATGTGTTCAGCAGAGAGAGACAGAGGGGATGGGACATGAGAAAGCAAGTCATCAGGTCCAGGGCTCAAGCTGTGGTCAGCCATGTGGGAGTCCACTCACATCGCCTGCTTTCCCTGATACTACATATTATTTTATTATAATTATCTTTAAAGAATTATTTATTTCATTTTATTTATCACCATTATTAGTTTTTAAATTTGCTACAGGGCACTTGTGCTCAACAGAGGGAGACAGAGAGAGAGAAGAAAAGTGAGAAAGCAAGCTTCCAGGTCTGGGATTGGAACCATGGTCAGCCATGTGGGAGTCCAATGTTTCAACCACCATGCTATCTGCTGGCCCCACTAGGTATAATTTTTAACACTTTTTTTGCTATAGGGTGCATGTTCTCACCAGAGAGAGACAGAGACAGAAACAAAGAAATCACCCCCCTGGGGGGATGGCCATGCCAAGGTTCTTTCTCCATTCTCCTCTTGGGATTTTAGGGGCACACACGCACATGTGCCCAACGTCAGGTTTTTGTTTTGTTTTGTTTAAAATAATTATTTATTTATTTATTTATTCATTCATTCATTTCTTAATTTGACCAGAGAGAGACAGAGGGAGAGAATGAGAGAGAAAGAAAGTGAGAAAGCAAGCCACCAGATTCAGGACTTGAACCCTGGTCAGCCACGTGGGAGTGTCCAGCGCCTTAACCACCACGCCACCTGCTGGTCCCGAGAGGATTTTCTCTCTATAGGGCGTGTGCGCTCGCCAGACAGAGACAGAGAGACAGAAAGCGAGAAATCACCCCCCAAGGGGGATGGTCATTCCACAATCTCTTATCCTCTTATCCTCCATTCTCCTCTTGGGATCTTGGGCACTCAAGCACACACACCCGGCGCGAGTTTTAAGCCACTGGGTCCGGGACGCAAACCGCGGTCGACTACGTGGGAGTCCAGCGACATAGCCATTACACTAACTGCTGGTCCCTCCACTGGGTATTTTAAGAAAGGCTTTTATCGATCATTTTGTGTATCCACAACTGTGCAAAGGATCAGCAGCTGTGCAAAGGATTTTCTTCTCTAGATTTGATATTTATTTGGAAAAATCAGTGTAAACCCTGGCAATTGGTGTGCAGCTATTGAACTAGCAAATGCTTTCTTTTACACTAACATGAGTTAAAAAAAAAACTTAGTTTGCATTTTTGTCACTAAGATTAGATCATAAGATATACTGTTGTGCCTGCTGTATTCTCCTTCAAAATGCCAGGTCCACAGGGACCTTGAGAATCTGATAAAACAGGGACCATCTTGGTACATTAAAATGATGCTGTTGTGCTAACTATTAATAGATCTCGTGAGCAAAAAACACAAGCATGTTAGCTGCCTCGTACTTGTGTGCCAGATAGTCAGAGATAAACCCTCGTGGAAGCTTAAAAGCCTGCCACATCAAGAAAATTTTTAGGGGTCCTGAGTTCTGGGGAATGTTGGGATATCCCTCCTCAAGTATGAGACAAATTGCTGCACTTTGTATCACACACCATGAAGAAAGAGAAATGATACATGGTATCTCTTTGGATTTGAAACCAGTATCAAATTTGAGTATGCTCTTTTGACCTGTTTCCTGGATAACCTCTAAAACATTTAGTGGGACTATTGCAGTGTTTAATGAGGTTTGGATCTAGAAAAAACTGTTGGATATTATGATGTAGCAGACTTGAGTTCCTGACTGAGGTATCAGCCAAAGATGCCATGCTCGCCTTAAGCAAGCCCCAATAGGAGAATCACAACTAAAACCCTACCTAGAATTTTGGCCATGCTGACCTCTACCAACAACTATTCTGCATTCCAAAAAGCAGCTTCTGGCTGCTACTAGGCATTGATAGACTGATTGCCTGATTACGGGACATACCAAGTTATTACATGTCCTGTCTTGGTCTAGTACCGTGTTAGTGAACAAACACATCAGACTAGGGTATTTATAAACTATAACAGTTTATTGGGCTCACTATTCTGGCTGCCATAAAGGCTAAAAGTGTCAGGCCTGGCATCGGGGCAGTCTCTAGTGCTACATTGTTAACTGGCTGACCAGCAGGGAGGGTGGGCACTTGCAGAGAGAGAGAGAAAGGACACAGATACCACTTTCGTTCCCCCCCCCCCCATTCTTCCATTTGATGAGCAAGTTTCTGGCTCATTTTTCCTTATCATTAGCAAATTACTGTATTTAGGGTAAACTCCTAGAAGTAGTTTCCATTGGATGATGCCTTCTCATTATACCCCACCTCTTTTTGTTTTGTTTTGTTTCTTTTTAGGTTTTTGCTGTAGGGTATATGTGCTTACAGGAGACAGACAGAGAAAGGGAAAGTGAGAAGTCATCCTCCCCCCCTCCCCTTCCCCGGGTGTATTGCTGTACTACAATCCCTTCTCCTCTAGGGATTTTTGGTACACACATGCATACATGCATGCGCGCACTGGAATAGTGTGATTTTTCAAGTCTTCCATGTCTGGGATTTGAAGTGCAGTTGGCCATGTGAAAATCCAGCGCCTTAACCACCACTTCATCTGCTGGCCCCACACCCCACCTCTTAAAGGTGTAGCCACCTCCCAGGCCATCACACTGAGGACCAAACTTTCAAACCATGAAACTTGTGGGGGAAACTATTATCCAAGCCATGGCAAAACTCAGATGTTCATCATGAACTGAATGTTACCTAATCCACAGAATCATAAAATTGGATTTGCATAGCTGCATTCCATTAGAAATTAAAGCAGTATATTTGATACTGGGCCCACGTAGATAGATAATAAACAAGTGAGAATTGCATGGTGAACAGATTTACCATATTACTATCAAATTTTCTGCTTCACTGCTTCTTTCTCAACCTACACATGATCAAGGAGGAGAGTAAATAGGTCCAGGCCCAGTTTATGGAAGAATTCTGTGCCCAGGACTTTATAAACATTTAATTCCTACAAAATTAGAGGTGAATCTTAATAGTGCTCATTTTAGAAGCAGAGAAGAATTGAGATTTAAAGAACACCTACTTTTTTAAAAGCCCCTAATTTATTCCATGTTCTGTTTTGCATGCTAAAATATTTTCCCCAGTTTAAAGCTCAAAACTGAGTTCAAAGAGGTAGCTTACTACCTAATTCCAAAGCCCATGCTCTTTGCAATGGTATGCTACCTCTCAATACTTAATCTTCCTTTATGTGGCAGGCAGCTCTTAGGTCTGTTTTCCTGGTAAGCAAATTTTGACAGAATTTAGACTTGCCCCATGGGCAAAAAAACTAAATCCGGATTGTTTGATTCCAAATCTAGTCCCATTCCCAGGACACAATACTTCCTTTACAGAGTTAAAGAACTAGTCATTTTTCTCAGCTGTTATCCATTAATTGAAGGTCTCTCAATCACAGTCTCAACCCTTTCCCTCTTACTTTTGGAAGCTTTATTATAAACTTTCAGTTCACTTCTTGTTACCTGACAAACAGATCTTTTTATCAGTACAAAAGAAAATAGGAATATATGAAAATCAGACCTCACATTAGAATGGAATCCTAGTTTTACAAAATTCAGAAACCTTTTCCCTCCTACAATCGGAGGGTTTAATGTTCCCAAAAAAATATAGACAACGCTAATCATCACCCTTATCTTTGAATTCAGTAGGGCTTTACAGTGTTTCTTTAATGCAACATACCTATATATTAGGCATTCTGGTTAACATTCAGACCACAGTACAGATTTCCCCTTTCTCAGGGGACCAGCAGTTAGCATAATGGCTATGTCGCTGAACTCCCATGTAGCCAACCATGGTTCAAGTCCCGGACCCGGTGGCTTAAACTTAAGCCAGGCACATGGGCGTGCGTGCCTGAGAAGAGAATGGAGGAGAAGGGATTGCAGTGTGGCCATCCCCCCTGGGGGGGAGGGGTGATTTTTCACTTTCTATCTCTCTTGTCTCTCTCTGTCTTTCTGGTGAGTGCACGCGCCCTATAGCAAAAAC
>NW_006203586.1:268087-275150 GCF_000334495.1 Tupaia belangeri chinensis | reverse complement strand
CCGTCCCCCCCCCCCCCAAAAAAAAAAATATTTCCCCTCTCTCGTCTTTTCTTTTCTTTTTCTTTTTTTTTTTTTTAAATTGTCAGATGATTTGTCTGGTTACCAGAGAGGGAAAGCACCCCCTGAATGGGGTGGGCTCAGGCTATATTCCTTCTTTCCTCCATTTCTCTCCGTTCAGGATTTGTGGCATGCAAATATGTGTGACTGTTGTATTTGTCAAACCCCCCCAGCCAGGACATCAACCCTGGTCATGTGAGATCTGGCTCCCTATACACAGCACTTAAATGCTGCACTATTGTATCATCCCAGTATAGATTTCTTAATTTTGTTTTTATTGATGTTTACCTTACTTCCTTTATGCCTGTTGCCCCTAAGGTTTTCTTCATGTACAGATTTGTCTAGGTTTTAAACAATACACAGATGGATTGTTGGGGAATAAAAGTGTTTTTCATAAGATTTCTGTCTTAATCCCAAGTGATCGCTAAGGAATCTCTAGTTTTCTTAAATAGCATATTATAGCAAAAGTTAAATTACTATATGGTTTAAGGTTTGTTTTTCCCATCTTCCCTCTTTGTATTTCCCTCATTTCAAACCAACATTTGTAAATATTTGTTTTTCTCAGCCTGCTGCCTGTAGAGCCTTAATAGACAAACTCAAAGTTTGTAATGATGAGCAACTCCTCTTGGAATTGCAGCAGATCAAAACATGGAACATTGGAAAGGTATGTGAATTCATGCTCCCAAAAGACAGGACTCAATGTACTGGTACATCATTTAGTGTCTTCCGATGCAGACAGAGAAATCAAAATGGAGTGGGTAGCCTCATTCAGTAATTACTTAATAAGCAACTAGCATATGCCTAGCATAGGTCTAGACCAGTTGCTTCTAGCCTTAATGGTAGCCAAGGAAGTTTTGAAAGAGAGAATAGAAAGGAAAATTTTTACTATCTGGGGATAAGGAATGTTTACACAGGTAATGGTAAATAATCTCAACTATAGAATTCCTTTAGTTTGACAGAATGAATTCAAGATGATCTTTAGGTTTTTACTTTCAGTTTAAAAGAATTTTCTGTATAACTTTAAAAATGAACTATTCTCATAAAATGGATTCTGGCAAGGATAGTTCTTACCTTTATAGATCTCAGAATGTATCCCGAATTTGGGGTTTTATGGTATCTGCTAGTGTTAGCACATAAACCTTGATGATGGGTATAACAATGAACTCTCAAAGTATGAGATATTTTCATGTGAGCAAAGTGGGAAGAGAACTTGTCTAGGTGTTAGGCTCAGCAGTCTCTTACAGTAAAGCTTAGCTACAAGCCTCATATACAGTACTTTCTAAAAATGAATTTGTTTATTTTTAGGTTTTAGTTTTGCCCTAGGGTGCTTATGCTCACCAAACAGAGGCAGAGAGAGAAAGTGAAAAATGGCCCCTCCACAGGGAATGGCTACACCACAATCCCTTCTCCATTCTCTTCTCAGGATTTTGGGCACACATGCATACACGTCCCATGTGTTCTTCAAGCCAGTGGGTCTGGGACTTAAACCATGCTGTCATCCATGTGGGATCCAGCTGCCTTAGCCTCCATGCCATCTGCTGGCCTTGCTTTTTATTTTTAATTGCTAGAGGTTATGATCACTCCCAGAGAGTTAGAGAGAAAGTTAACACCAGTAAGGTATAGTTATGCCACAGTCCTTTTTCCTCCATTTCTCCTTCCCATCCCATTTTGGGCATGCACACACAAGCACTCAGAGTGTTTTTCAAGCAACCAGAGTTGAAATTTAGCTTCGGTCAGCCACGTGGTATCTGGCTCTCTTAACTACTCCACTACAGGGCTGGCCTGCTTTTAATTCTTAAATCCTCTTTCTCTTCCCCTTTTCAGTGCGAGTTATATCACTGGGTGGACCTCCTGGATCGCTTCGATGGAATTCTGGCAGATGCTGGACAAACAGTGGAGAATATGTCGTGGATGCTTGTATGTGATAGGCCGGAAAGAGAGCAACTGAAAATGCTTCTTTTGGCTGTGTTGAATTTCACAGCATTGCTCATTGAGTACAGTTTTTCCCGACATCTGTACAGTTCTATAGAGGTAGGGGAAGTTCATGCCTATCTGGTCTATAATACATGTATTAAAATAGTGAAATTTATAGGAATTGTTCTTTGTACTAGGTTTAGAGAAGCCCCAAATGACATGAAACTATTAAAAATTATTTGATTTCCTTAATGCATTAACACATTTTCTTGTCTTCTGGGTTTTATTTTGCTGGTTTTTATCTCTCCTTCACTTTTTCAAAAATACATAATTATACAGTAGCATCCTTTGTATCCTTGAAGAATAAGGTAGACATAGTGATCAGTGAACTTTTGAATTGGTCAGAAGTAACTAAAGGAAGAAATCTTTTCCTTTAAGTCAGCTTTTGACTTTTTTCATTATTAGTTAGGCACCCTGTTAATTTAAGGTTAATTTTTCTGTTATCAGTAAAGAATAAGAATTGAAATAATAACTGCAGATGCCTTTGTCCAGCTAAATTAAATACTGATTTTGATACTGACCAAGTGGTTCAGTATAGGGCAAATTTCAATTGTATTTAAAAACAAAATAGCCACTCTCAAGTTGCTTATGAGTATGTATTAATACTTTAACAGTCATATTTTACATAACTGCCTCTAGCTATTGTCAGTATTTTTAACTTCTATATGAAGGACCCATGTTAAAATTAATTTGTTTTATTTGTCATAAAGGATACAGAAGGAGCATAAAATTATCTTCCTTTCACAATACTTTTAGTTGAGTTAGAGACTTAATGTTCTTTTTGTTTTGTTTTAAGAGATTTTTTTTTTGCTATAAGGCACGTGGGCTTGCCGGAAAGACAGAGAGAGAGCAAAAAATCACCCTTGGCGGTGGGGTGGGAGATGGCCACTCCATATTTACTTCTCCTCCATTCTCTTGGGATTTGAGGCATGAATTCACACATACCCGCACAAATTTTAAGCATCTAGGTCTGGGACTTGAACCACAGTCGACTACATAGAAGTTCAGTTACATTACCATTATGGCATCTGCTGGTCCTGAGACTTAATGTTCTTATGTTCCATTCTGTATTATACCACATTCCCCTCTTGTACTCTTTTCTTTCCTGTGAGGACTCCTGTACAGTTTCAAACTGCTGTTCACAGTTTTTACATTTATTGTACTTTCTGGCTAGCTGCCAGACTGTAAACTTCATGGGGACAAGATTATATGTTTTCAGTTTTCAGATATTCGTAATTTTCCATATTATTTTGACCAAACTTTTGATAGTTTTGTAAATATTGAGAAATATGAGGGGAGGTGGTCTTAAAGTTCATGAAAAATGCGTACTATGAAAAAACTAGGCATGGGTTTTAAAATATTTCGTACCAAAATAAACTTGTACTTAATTTCATTTTCCCACAGACTTTTCGAAGTATCCTTATACATACATACTTGCATTGACATTTATGTTTTTAAGACTGAGTGTGCCTGACACCTTGAACTTTGTTTTTGTCCCTATAGCATTTGACGACTTTATTGGCTTCCTCTGATATGCAAGTGGTGCTGTCAGTTCTTAACCTTCTATATGTATTTAGCAAAAGATCAAACTTAATCACACGTCTTGGATCTGATAAGAGGACCCCACTGCTAACCCGACTGCAACATTTGGCAGAGGTGAGTCTTGGGGGAGGAGTGAAAGAACACAAAAATTAGAGCAAATGGTCTCTTTTGACAGGTATTTCTTATAGTGTCAAGATGGATTAGATCTCTGAGTTAACAGAATAATTGAGTGGAAATAGTTGGTCCCTACTTAGCTAAGCTCCAAAAAAAGTAAGTATTCTCAGTTATTAAGTAATTTTGAAGAATTATATGAGTCTCTACTCAAAGGCAGAATCTCTCTTTGTGGAAAAATGGTAATGGGCCAACAGGTAATGTGGAGGTTAAAGTGCTTATCATCTCACATGGCTGACTCCTTAGTTTAAGTCCCGGACCCAACAGCTTGAAAATCACACTGGGCACATGGGTGTACGTGCCCAAAATCCCAAGAGAATACTAAAAGAGAAGGGATTGCAGTGTGGCTGCTGCCCCCCGCCCTGGGGTGGGCGTCCACACCCCACGCCCCCATCATCTCTTTCTAATAAGCACACACACCTTTTAAAAACAAAACAAAATGGCAACTTCTCTTCTGGAAGGAAGGAAAGTTCAGAATAAGATTTGGGGTGAGAGGGCAATAGTGCAGTAAAAAGACTGGGCTCCTGGATTTGAGTCCTGGACTTCCATAATAGCTCAAATACCAGTTTTCTCATATGGGAATATAGTATGTACCTCAAGGTAGTTTTAGAATAAAATATAGAACTTCATGCTGTGATCATTAATTAGTTTGTGATGGTAGTGATTGTAATTTAAAGCAAAAACTCATATGAAAGTTCATTTCTACCAAAATACAGTCCTGTGTTCCTAGAGACAAACTGGTATATATGCTTATGTTAGATAAATATCCATTGCTGGAAAGCTTTCTTGGAAAAAAAGTATTAAGACTGATTTGTAAAAGTTAATTTAATGGCTACCTCACAAATAACAACTTATGATTCTAGGCAGTTTTTAGGTGCCATGGTTACTTAACAATCACTTTTGGGCAGTTACCAGTGTAACATGTATTGTGAAAATTCTAGGACATAGAGTAGTACTCCCTGAGCCACAAAGGGATATGTTTCAAGACCCCTAATGGAAGCCTGAAACTACAGATAGTACCAAATCCTATGTATACTATGGTTTTTTTTATATAGTACATACCTATGATAAAGTTTAATTTATAAATTAGGCACAGATATTAGTAATAATAGCTAATAAAATAGAACATTTATAACAATGTACTGTAGTAACAGGTGACTGTGGTCCCTTTCTCTCACTGAATATTTTACTGTACTGTATAGTACTCATTTTCAGACCGTGGCTGGCTAGACTACAGACAGTGAAGTTATGCATAAGGGCAGGAAGAGGTGATGGAGCCATTATATAGAAAAGTAGAAAAATATCATTCACCTACAATTCATCCTGATGTGGCTCCCTTTAAAATCTGGGCATAATTTTTGTCTTGAGATTGCAAATATGTATATGCAAGTATGCAACCGTTTTTTCAACTGTAAATAAACATTCCTGTTACTAAAAATGCAAGCCTGCTCAACAGTGGATCCCTAAATAACAGTTAAAAGGGAAAAGTTGTATCTCAAAGCGTTTGATAAAAACAGTACATTAATAAAATTATACAAATTCCAAGGTAGCTAGGAACAGAAACTTGAGATGTACACATTGTTAACTACCAAAAGACATATAATAAGGAAGCTAAAGCATTTTCATTGAATTGAAAAGTGACAAGAAATACCAAATATTTTTGTCATTTAAATTGATTGTTGAGGTCCTAACCAGTACAGCAAGAGAAATGAAATTAAGAATACACATTTAAAGAGAAAAATGTATTATTACTACTTGTGAATTGAGTCTCTTGTTTTCCTGGGGAGATAATAAGTCTCCAAGGAGACATACGAACAGCCAAAAAGCATATGTAAAATATGCTCAGCAACCCTTATCATAAGGGAGATAGATACAAATCAGAACAACAATGAGATAACCACCTAATCTCAGTCAGAATGACTAAGATTAAAACAATTAAGAATGAGAAGCATTGGCGAGGCTGTGGTGAAAAGTGAACTCTCCTGCATTGTTGATGGGAATGTAAATTAGTACAGCCACTGTGGAAAACAATATGGAGGTTCCTTAAAGACCTTAAAGTAGAATTATCATATGATCCAGCAATTCCTTTCCTGGGCATCTACCCAAAGCATGGGAACACACTCAAGTCAGAAAAACATGCACATCCATGATAATTGCAGCATTATTCACAATTGCTAAGACGTGGAATTAACCCAGATGTCTAAGAACAGATGAATGCATTGAAAAAGTATGACACATAGGGGCCAGCAGATGGCTTACTGGTTGTGTCACTGAACTTGGCCAAACACAGTTCATGTCATGGACCTAGTAATTTGAAAATCATGTGCATGCCTAAGATCCCAGGAGGAGAATGGAGAAGAGATTGCAGTGCCCCCCCCTTCCCCCCGCATCCCCAGGTGGGGCTGATTTCTCATTTTTCCTCTATCTCTTATCTCCAGTGAGTGCATGCGCCCTAAGGTAAAAACATCTAAGGGGAAAAAAGTGTGACACATCTACACTGTGGAATAGTATTAAACTATTCAAAAAACAATGAGACCCTGGCATTTGATAGGAAGTGGACAAATATAGAAGATTTAATGATACGTGAAGGAAGCCAGACTATGAAAGCGAGACATTGTATGTCCCCACTAATATATACTGAATGTCTGTGCTCTAGGGCCAAAACTGGAAGATTAGATGGTGTAAAAGCATGGATAGAAACTGAATACTTGTCTCTAGTGGGCAGGGATGGGAATCAAGGGGAAAAAATAAAAACAATATTTAACAGATAGAAAAATGGAAAATTATTTGTTCATGGTAATGTGTATGGGTAACTTCCTTGACTAGACTATTGCAGTATATTCACGCTGGGAAGATTCGTTTTGTATGTTGTGGAGATACACAATTTTTTAATGTAAAAAAGTAAAATAAAAAAATAGTACAATCAGGTAGCCAAGTAAAAGATCAATATAAAAAAATAAAAATAAAAGATCAATATATAGAAACAAATAGCTCCTATATGTATTAGTAGTAAACAATTAGGAAATGATTGGTGGGGCCAACAGATGGCATAGCAGTTACGTCACTGGACTCCCACATGACCAACTGCAGTTTGATTCCCAGATCTTGTGGTTTGAAAATCACGCCAGGCATGTGTTCATGCATGCCTAAGACCCCAGAAGGAGAATAGAAAAGAAAGGATTGTGGCATAGTCATTCTCCTCTTGGAGGTTATTTCTCACTTTCCTTTTCACTGTCTCTTTCTCTCTGTATCTCTGGCAGGCACACCTACTCTAAGGCAAAAACCTAACAAAAAAAAAAAAGAAAAGAAAATTATTGCT
>NW_006203586.1:227152-267784 GCF_000334495.1 Tupaia belangeri chinensis | reverse complement strand
AATGCTAAAAGAGAAGGGATTGCAGTGTGGCTGCTGCCCCCCGCCCTGGGGTGGGCGTCCACACCCCACGCCCCCATCATCTCTTTCTAATAAGCACACACACCTTTTAAAAACAAAACAAAATGGCAACTTCTCTTCTGGAAGGAAGGAAAGTTCAGAATAAGATTTGGGGTGAGAGGGCAATAGTGCAGTAAAAAGACTGGGCTCCTGGATTTGAGTCCTGGACTTCCATAATAGCTCAAATACCAGTTTTCTCATATGGGAATATAGTATGTACCTCAAGGTAGTTTTAGAATAAAATATAGAACTTCATGCTGTGATCATTAATTAGTTTGTGATGGTAGTGATTGTAATTTAAAGCAAAAACTCATATGAAAGTTCATTTCTACCAAAATACAGTCCTGTGTTCCTAGAGACAAACTGGTATATATGCTTATGTTAGATAAATATCCATTGCTGGAAAGCTTTCTTGGAAAAAAAGTATTAAGACTGATTTGTAAAAGTTAATTTAATGGCTACCTCACAAATAACAACTTATGATTCTAGGCAGTTTTTAGGTGCCATGGTTACTTAACAATCACTTTTGGGCAGTTACCAGTGTAACATGTATTGTGAAAATTCTAGGACATAGAGTAGTACTCCCTGAGCCACAAAGGGATATGTTTCAAGACCCCTAATGGAAGCCTGAAACTACAGATAGTACCAAATCCTATGTATACTATGGTTTTTTTTATATAGTACATACCTATGATAAAGTTTAATTTATAAATTAGGCACAGATATTAGTAATAATAGCTAATAAAATAGAACATTTATAACAATGTACTGTAGTAACAGGTGACTGTGGTCCCTTTCTCTCACTGAATATTTTACTTTCTGTTACTGTATAGTCCTCATTTTCAGACCGTGGCTGGCTACAGACCAGACAGTGAAGTTATGCATAAGGGCAGGAAGAGGTGATGGAGCCATTATATAGAAAAGTAATATCATTCACCTACAATTCATCCTGATGTGGCTCCCTTTAAAATCTGGGCATAATTTTTGTCTTGAGATTGCAAATATGTATATGCAAGTATGCAACCGTTTTTTCAACTGTAAATAAACATTCCTGTTACTAAAAATGCAAGCCTGCTCAACAGTGGATCCCTAAATAACAGTTAAAAGGGAAAAGTTGTATCTCAAAGCGTTTGATAAAAACAGTACATTAATAAAATTATACAAATTCCAAGGTAGCTAGGAACAGAAACTTGAGATGTACACATTGTTAACTACCAAAAGACATATAATAAGGAAGCTAAAGCATTGTCATTGAATTGAAAAGTGACAAGAAATACCAAATATTTTTGTCATTTAAATTGATTGTTGAGGTCCTAACCAGTACAGCAAGAGAAATGAAATTAAGAATACACATTTAAAGAGAAAAATGTATTATTACTACTTGTGAATTGAGTCTCTTGTTTTCCTGGGGAGATAATAAGTCTCCAAGGAGACATACGAACAGCCAAAAAGCATATGTAAAATATGCTCAGCAACCCTTATCATAAGGGAGATAGATACAAATCAGAACAACAATGAGATAACCACCTAATCTCAGTCAGAATGACTAAGATTAAAACAATTAAGAATGAGAAGCATTGGCGAGGCTGTGGTGAAAAGTGAACTCTCCTGCATTGTTGATGGGAATGTAAATTAGTACAGCCACTGTGGAAAACAATATGGAGGTTCCTTAAAGACCTTAAAGTAGAATTATCATATGATCCAGCAATTCCTTTCCTGGGCATCTACCCAAAGCATGGGAACACACTCAAGTCAGAAAAACATGCACATCCATGATAATTGCAGCATTATTCACAATTGCTAAGACGTGGAATTAACCCAGATGTCTAAGAACAGATGAATGCATTGAAAAAGTATGACACATAGGGGCCAGCAGATGGCTTACTGGTTGTGTCACTGAACTTGGCCAAACACAGTTCATGTCATGGACCTAGTAATTTGAAAATCATGTGCATGCCTAAGATCCCAGGAGGAGAATGGAGAAGAGATTGCAGTGCCCCCCCCTTCCCCCCGCATCCCCAGGTGGGGCTGATTTCTCATTTTTCCTCTATCTCTTATCTCCAGTGAGTGCATGCGCCCTAAGGTAAAAACATCTAAGGGGAAAAAAGTGTGACACATCTACACTGTGGAATAGTATTAAACTATTCAAAAAACAATGAGACCCTGGCATTTGATAGGAAGTGGACAAATATAGAAGATTTAATGATACGTGAAGGAAGCCAGACTATGAAAGCGAGACATTGTATGTCCCCACTAATATATACTGAATGTCTGTGCTCTAGGGCCAAAACTGGAAGATTAGATGGTGTAAAAGCATGGATAGAAACTGAATACTTGTCTCTAGTGGGCAGGGATGGGAATCAAGGGGAAAAAATAAAAACAATATTTAACAGATAGAAAAATGGAAAATTATTTGTTCATGGTAATGTGTATGGGTTACTTCCTTGACTATACTATTGCAGTATATTCACGCTGGGAAGATTCGTTTTGTATGTTGTGGAGATACACAATTTTTTAATGTAAAAAAGTAAAATAAAAAAATAGTACAATCAGGTAGCCAAGTAAAAGATCAATATAAAAAAATAAAAATAAAAGATCAATATATAGAAAAAAAAAGCTCCTATATGTATTAGTAGTAAACAATTAGGAAATGATTGGTGGGGCCAACAGATGGCATAGCAGTTACGTCACTGGACTCCCACATGACCAACTGCAGTTTGATTCCCAGATCTTGTGGTTTGAAAATCACGCCAGGCATGTGTTCATGCATGCCTAAGACCCCAGAAGGAGAATAGAAAAGAAAGGATTGTGGCATAGTCATTCTCCTCTTGGAGGTTATTTCTCACTTTCCTTTTCACTGTCTCTTTCTCTCTGTATCTCTGGCAGGCACACCTACTCTAAGGCAAAAACCTAACAAAAAAAAAAAAGAAAAGAAAATTATTGATGAAAAGAACCCAGTCATAGTATTAATAAGTATAGTGTCTGTAAATTAAGCCATATTGGATAAGACTGGAAATTTAAGAGAAGATAACATAGGACATGATTTTATGATCCAGTGATGGAAAAGAATTTCTTAAAATCTCCAAAGCATAAGCCAAAATTATAAAGATTATGGGGGAAGGGTGAGAGGAAGGGAATCAAGGAGCAAAAGAAGCAAAATACTTAAGGGATACAAAAATAAAAAATGATCTGTTGATTAACATGTATGATAATACCTTTAACTGGACTAATACATAGTGTATTCATACTGGGAAAATTCATCTTTTAAGCTGTAATGATGTACAGTAGCTGAATGGATAAAAAAATAAGCTAAAAAAGCTGAAGATAATAAAAGGTAACCTCATAGCAAAAAAAGTAATTAAAACTTGTAAGAAATTAAGACTTCAGTTAACAACGCCATTCCTCAGTGTTACTCCTTATGCTTTTATACTGCAATGTAAATCAATACACTGTTTTCCTTCATGGAGAAAAATGTCATTTGTACTAATTTAATGATATGATTGAATAACATTTTGGTGCAAATTCATTTTGTCATGGGCCAATAATGCTTTCAAACAATTGGAGTAGCATCTGGTCTGTGAACAAAATTAAGTATCATTGCCAAGGACAAAAGTTAACAGACCCATGTTAGATGTTTAGCAATGTTTTAACGCTGACAAGGGACTGTTAATATAGACTATCCAAGGAAGTCATCCAAATCAACAAGGATAAACAGACAAAGGATATGGGTAGGCAATTTATGAAACAGGAAATGCAGGCATATAAGTAGATGCCAAACTCATTAATAAGTAGAACTTCCCATCATTGGTTGATTGGCCAAGTAAAATGTGGCACACACACACACACACATAGTGGAGTATCTGTCAGTAGCACTTAGAAGCAGGTAGATCAGGTAACACAGCAATGTTGATAGCTTTTAAACATAATACTGAGCGAATGTAAAAGTAAAAAGCAATCATGTTTATATTACTTTAGAACCATTTTTGAAACTTAATATGTGCATACAAAGCAATGTAGAGGTTTTTTTTGTTTGTTTTTTTTGTTTTTTTTGTTTTTTTTTGTCTTGGGGGGTGTGTGCTTGCAGGAGAGAAAAACAGAGACGGTGAGAAGGAAAGTGAGAAATCACACCCTTTGCGCCTTACCCCCTACCCCTCCCGGAGGGGGATGGCCATGCCACAGTCATTTCTACTCCATTCTCCTTCTGGGATCTTGGGCATGCACGCACATGCGCCTGGCATGAGTCTCAAACCACAAGATCCAGGACTCAAACTGCAGTCGGCCTTGTGGGGGTCCAGAGATGTAACTGCTATGCTGTCTGCTGACCCCACAGTGTATAATTTTGAGAGAATAAAAATTAAAGGATATAGAGTTCAGATAGGTGCACAGTGGTAAAATGGAATACTTTGCTGACCTACTTGGGAATGTTCTGAGTTCATGTCCAGAGACCTCCCTGAGTGTGCTGGGTACTGGCTTGCCCATGACCTGGGGTTGACCGAAGCTGTGGGTGGATCACTGCCTCAAGACCCTGTTGGGGATGCTGTGTCTCTTGCTTGTGGAAGAAATAGATATATTTATTTTGAAAATTAAAAGATTGATATAGGAAGTAAGTGTTGCCTTTGGCAGGGAGAAGAGAATTTGAAATGGCAGTAATGAAACAGGTGGATATATAAATAAGTAAGAGAAAATAAATATAACCCTCCATTATTAAGATCTGTTAGAGCCATACTAAATCTTGGCTTAAAGATTTAAAAGGTGGCCTAAGACCAGTCAGGTTTATGGTGGTTAAGGCTGTTGAATCCCACATGGCCAATTTCACAGTTCAAGTCCCAGCCTGGTGGCTTGAAAAACATGCTGGGCACATGTGTGCATGTGCACACACATATGTGCCCAAAATCCAGAAAGGAAAAGGAAGGGGAAGCGATTGTGGTATGGCTACCCTTCCCCCAGCGGAGGGTAATTTCTCAGTTTCTCTCTCTCTCTCTCTCTCTCTGGCAAGCACATAAGCCCTATAGCAGAAACTAAAAACTAAAAAATAAATAAAAGGTGGTCTAATTAGAGACAAATATATCTTTTTTATGACTTGGGAAGACTTAGATATAATAGAAGTTCTCTTTCTTTAAAAAATAGATTCATTGGGGCTGGCAGGTGGCATGGTGGTTGGGGGCACTGGAATCCCGCATGGCCGACCGTGTTTCGAGTCTTGGACCTGGAAGCTTGCTTTCTCGCTTTTTCTCTCTCTCTGTCTGCTTCTGGAAATATTAAAATAATAATAAAATTAAATTTAAAACATTTTTCATTCATGATAGAATGTGTGGTAGAGAGAGAGACAGAGATACATGAGCAGTCTTCACA
Source organism: Tupaia belangeri chinensis (assembly GCF_000334495.1). Lineage (NCBI taxonomy): Eukaryota > Metazoa > Chordata > Mammalia > Scandentia > Tupaiidae > Tupaia > Tupaia belangeri. Next base: position 262,375 of record NW_006203586.1, on the reverse strand, counting down.
GGATATGGTCATGCCATGATCTCCTTCCTCCAATCTGTCAGCCAATCAGGTCTTGGATACTTGCACACTTCCCTGCCATATTTCAGGTAGACCCAACCAGGGATTCAAATTGCAATTGTTATGTGGGATCTCCCTCATCTTAGGTTTTTGCCCAGTAGTCTCTCTCTCTTTTTTTTTTTTTTTTTAAGAAATTCCTATTCAATTTTATTTATCATTTTTTTTTTAAGTTGTTACAGGGCATGTGCCCTCATGAGAGAGAGAGAGAAAGCAAACTATCAGGTCCGGCGCTTGAATCACAGTTGGCCACGTGGAAGTCCAGTGCCTTAATTATTTACCATGCCACCTCTTGGCCCCAGAAGTCTTTTTAATGAAATTATAACCAGTAGTTGATAAGTTCTTTATTTTAAAAATCTTATTAAAGTAGAAAATGTTTCAAATGTGAATTATACATGCCATTATTTAATAACTATAAACTATAACTATAACCTAAGATTTCTTTAGACTGGGGGAACAATGTAAAGTCACTTGGAAAGGAACCTGATTACAAAATTCTAAATTTTTTTACTTTACTCCTGTGTCTCTTTTCCTTAATTTGACATTGCCTTTTTTCTAGCATCCTGTATTTTTAGTCTTTATAAAATAGCAGTTTTTTTGTTTTGTTACAGGGTGTGCGCACTCACTGGAGAGAAAGTGCAAAATCACATCCCGGAGGGATGGCCACACCACACAGTCCCTTATCTTTCGGTCTCCTATCAGGATTTTGGGCATGAACGTACAGGCGCCCAGCATGATTTTCACTGGGTCTGGGACTCTACCATATAGTTGGCCTTGTGGGATTCAGCCTTCTTAACCTCCAGGCCATCTGCTTGACCTGGTCAGCATAGTTTTTATAATTTTTTTTAATAAAGAATCAGGGTCATTTGCTATATCAGGTAACAAAAGATCATAAAGCCATAGTGATTTTTTTTTATTATTAATAGGAATTTTTGCTATAGGGCACATGTGCTCACCAGAGAAATAGAAAGCGAGAAATCAACCCCCAAAGGGGATGCCCATGCTGCAGTCCCTTTTCCTCCATTCTCCTCTTGGGATTTTGGGCACGCACGCATATGCATGCCCAGCGTGAGTTTTAAGCCGCTGGGTTCCGGGCTCAAACTGCAGTCGACCATGTGGGAGTCCAGCAGTGCAACCATTGAGTCATCTGCTGGTCCCTAGTGATTTTAAAAGTATTGTAATTGGCATAGAAAGACAAATATATCTACAGAATTAAATTGTAAGCTCATAATCAGAAAAGTGGGGACAGTAAGCTCTTTGAATGAAAACTGTATTTAGTTCTTTTTTCACTCCATTCACAAAAATCCTAGAAATATATTTTAAGTTTAATGGGCAACTTTTAATGTCTTTGATAAAGGTTTCTAGAGATAATCAGTAGACCTAGAAGCCATTTTAAAAATACGGACAGATTTGACTATGTGAAAATTTAAACCACCATTTTCAGAATCACAATATGTAAGCCCTATTCAGAACCATATGAACGAATGATTCACAGTAGAATATGCAATATTTTCTTTAAAATTAGCCAGTAAAATATGCAAAGAATATACTAGGAATAATCAAAGGAAACATACATTAAAGTGAGGTCATAATTAACTATTTGATTGGCAGTATTACCTGGTAATGGCTAGTTGTGGGAAAACAGGTACTTCACAGGTTAGACTATTTTCTTTTTGTTTTGTTTTTTTCAGATTATTATTATTATTTTCTCATTTTTTTAAACATTCAATCACTAATCATCATTTGACTTGTAAAGAGAATTTACCTAACATGAAATACTTCTCAGACCAGTCCAGCTGATAATACTATACATGTTATCATCAACAGGTAATAAACATAGACAATTTTTGTATTTTGTAAAGTTTATTGATAGCATCTTTGGTTTTAAAATTTACACATTTTATTTCACCCAGCTGTTCCATACTATTCTATTACGTTAAATATATTAACTTATTTATTCAAATGCCTACAAAAATGTTCATAGGAATTGTAATTGCACCATTGTATGAAAACACTTCGAAACGTCTATTTTAACATGATCCAGGCTTACTCATGACACTGAAAGATCTAGCCGGAAAGAGCACTAAGGAAAAAAGAGGTGGTAGAAGAGATCAATTTGTGGTTTTTTAAAAGTTCAGAAGTAAAATATATATGTAAAGTCCAGAAGGTTACACACCCAATTGTAAAATTAGAAAAAGGGAATTGAATTTTGGGGAGAAGCTAGAGGATGAGTTCCACTTTTTAAAAGTCTCTACATTAAATCATTTTTAGGTATGATGTTATATGTTTTATTGTTGCACATGAGCATTGGTATTAGCTCTTTATAGATATATTCTTGGTGACTGTAATATTCCATTGTTTGTATATACCATATTTTAATTAACCATTACCTGATTTCATACTCATTATGTGATATGTAATCATCTTAACACTTCAGTAGTTGGAATTCTCATCCCCAATGACAGTTGGGAGGGTTAGCAAGTGAAACAATGCTTGTAATAATCCCCACAACTACGGATTGGTAGCACTGGGATCTGAAACCTGATTCATTTGCTTATTCAGGCCATGTTCTTTCTGAAGGCTATACCATATGTAATGATTTTGAGATTTCAAATAAGTTTTACATTTGGGGGTAGAAGAAGACCACCCTATAGTTAATTTGGTACTCTGTAGAGCCACAGTAGTACCTGTCAGAATTCATATCTTGTCAACCTAGTTTTAAGCTGGTTATTATACCCTGATATTTCTCACTATTAAAGTAAATGTGCTAGCAATTTAGAAAATAAAGGTTAAGATGCAGAATGTACTTAACTAATTTATTTATTTTAGGTTTTTACCCTAGGACATGAGTACTGGCCACAGAGAAACAGAGAGAATGAAAGTGAGAAATCAGCCCCAGGGGGATAACCACACTCCAGTCCCTTGTCAATTCTTTTGGGATTTTGACCATGCATGTACTCTCACTCAGTGTGATTTTCAAACTGCTGGGTCCGAGACTTGAACCATAGTCAGCCATGTGAATGTCCAGTGCTTTAACCACACAACCTGCTGGCCCTCAGACTGTATTTTTTTTGAGAGAGAGAGAAAGAGATTTTTGCTTTAGGGTGATTGTGCTTGCCAGAGAAACCAAAAGTGAGAAATCACCCCCAAGGGGGATGGGCACACCTTCTCCATTCTCTTGGGGTTTGGGGCATGCATGCACATGTGCCTGGTAGGATTTTTAAGCTGTTGGGTCAAGGACTTAAACCAGGGTCGACTACATAGGAATTCAGCAACATAACCATTATGTCATCTGCTAGTCCCCAGACCGTACTTTTAAGTGGAACACATGCCAAGTATGAGGGGTTTTTGTTTTGGTTTGGTTTTGAGGGTAGTTCAGGATTAACAGATACTTTTCTGTCCTTGGGTTGTATAGCCACTGGGAAGTTTTGCTTAAATATTTGCTATTTTGATTCCCTTTACCTTCAACAGGTCTGCTTTTTATTCTGAATTGTGCTAACACAGAGGTTGCAGATCAAAGATTGATTTCAAATTTGGAAGCTTGATAGGTGCAGTACCCTGTTGCCTTTGGTTATGTATTTATGCGCTTGATGCTTTGCTATGCAGTTACAATGAAGGATCTCATCTCACCATTCAAACACACACACACACACACACACACACACAAATCTTTTAAAATGAGCAATTTGATAGATATAGACAGTTTGAAGAATGACATACAGAAGGCCTAAAATCATATGAAAAATATTCAGCATCACTAATCATAAGGAAAATGCAAATCAATTAGAAAGGCTTATCTGAAAAACAAAGAATAACAAGTGCTGGCAAGGCTGTGGAGAAAGGGGAATACTTATGCACTGTTGGTGGGAATGTAAATTTGTTTAACCAGAATGGAAAACAGTATGGAGGTTCCTCAAAGAAATTTTGATGGGAAAATTTTTTTAAGCCATGCATAGGTTTTTCCATACTTCACATTTTCCCTGAACTTTCTGAGGACCCTTCCCATACATTTATTTGCATGTGGTTAACACAAATTAGCCTCAGTTTCTGTTTGTAAATTGGTTATTATAATATCTACCTCATAGTTTTCAGGATTAAACGAAGTAAAACTCTAGGGGTAATGCCTGTTGTTTTGGAAATATTTTATAAATGGGGACTGTGATTGATAAATGGTTATCAGCACATAAACTGCATGTCACTTTTTTTAAAGGTACAGTCTTCCTTCTTGGTTTAATGTCTTCATCACCTAAACTGTGTGTGTTTTTATGTTCATAGTATTGAGTCGTCGGAAAAGTCATGACTTTTTTATGGAAAAATGCATCCTGATTTTTCTGAGGACCTGATACATTAACCTGTTGGTATTTTTGTCATTGAATAATAGATACAGAACATTTTTACATTCTTATTTTCTTAATTAATATTTTATTTATAAATCACTTGTAAGTGATCTATATAGCTATAAATCATTCTTTTAATAACTACATACCATATGTTTTGAAGTAATTCCATATTGATGCATATTCATTTTTTTCTTATTACAGTGTTGAATTTAGCATCTTACATGTATGCTCTTAGTTACCTTTATTTTTTATTTTTATTTTTCTAGGTTTTTGCCATGGGATGCACTCGTGGGAGACAGAAATCACTGCCCAGGGGGCATAGCCATGCCACAATTCATTCTCCTCCATTCTCTCAAGATTTGGGGCATGCATACACATATGCATGGCATGTTTTTCAAGCCACCGGGTCCAACACTCAAACTGCAGAGTTGGCCATGTGGGGTCCAGCACCTTAACCACCATACCTGCTAGCCCCTATCATTCGTTACATGATAAAGACAGTATGAGAGTCTCAGAAATCTCACTATTACTTGGACATTTTCTTAATCAGTAGTGAGTTAGCATCTTCTCATGTTTGGCCATTAGTGTTTGCTTTTATGAACTGTCTATAACTTGTCCATTTTTCTATTTCACTTGTTCTTTTCTATTTTTTTTTAAATATTACACAGCCTTACATTTCAGTTTTTCTTCTTTAAAAGGAGTGACTTGTGTTCAGGGGGGTTAAATGCTTTATAGACACAGGAAAAAATGCTGTACTAGAACCAACTTATTCACCACCTTCATCCTGTTTATCTTCCTCATCTTCATCTTCCTTCTTCTCTTCCTCCTCTTTCTTGCTCTTTTCAGCCTTGATAGCTCCCTTTTTTGCTGCGTCAGGCTTTCCTTTAGCTCAGTATGCAGCAATATCCTTTTCATATTTTTCCTTCAGCTTAGCAGCCTTCTTTTCATAAGGCTGTTTATCATCTGCAGCAGTGTTATTCCACATCTTTCCCAGTTTCTTTGCAACATCATCAATGGATAGACCAGTATGTTCTCCTTTGATTTTAGGATGATATTCAGAACAGAATGAGAAAAAGGCTGAAGGAGGCCTCTTGGGTGCATTGGGATCCTTGAACTTCTTTTTGTTTCCCCTTTAGGAGGGATATAAATTTTCATTTCTTTTTCATTACGGACTTTGTCTGCCTTTGCCATATCTTCAAATTTTCCTTTCTCTTCAGTGGACGTGGCCTTCTGCCTTTTTGAGTAGTTCTTAGAAAACACTTAAGAAGTTGACTAAAGAATCTTGGTGCTGCTTCTTAAGCTCCTCCTAGCAAGTTTGCACAAAGAATGCATATGATGACATTTTTGCCTCTCAGCTTCTTAGGTTCTCCTTTGCCCATGTTTAGTTCTTTCCTCCACGAGGCACAGTCGTCCAGTGCCCGTCTGGCTTTCACTTGTCCCAGCACTGTCTCTATGTACTGCAGCAGCTGTGAGAGCAGGAGCCAGGTGTAGCCTCCACATTAGTTTTTCCCTATTGTAAAAGCCATATTGGAGACAGTGATGATTTGTTATCTTTAAAAGTATTTTTCTCCTAAAACTTTTTCTTTAATTGCCAGAGGGCACATGCGTGAGGCAGAGAGAGAGGAGAAAAAGAACCCCCCAGTGGGCTGTGTTCACACCATAGTCCCTTCCCAATTTCTCCATCCTGTCAGGATTTGGAGTTCACATGCATGCACACCCACCTTGGTTTCCAAGATGCTGAGGCCAAGACTCAAGCTGTAATCAGCCATGTGGAAACCAGCTCTCTTATGGTATGATTGATTTAACACTTAGGTGTCTACTTTAGTATCAGCATCATATGGTAACATTACCAGGGAGGTGAGTACAATGAGGTTCAGAAGTTTAACATATATATTAATTTTGAGCTCTTGGCCCTTGATAAAAATGTGAAATGTATTATCTGCTGTTCCTGCCTTTGTCATTTAGAGTTACTAGAGCTTGGAAATCTTTTTTAAAGAGTTGTTTGCTATAGGGTGTGTGCACTTGCCAGAGAGACAGCAAGAAATCACTCCCTAGGAGGAATGGCCATGCTACAATTCCTTCTCCATTCTCCTCTCAGGATTTTGGGCACGCACACACACGTGCACAGAGTGAGTTTTAAGGTCCAGGACTCAAACTGCAGTCAACTACATGGGAGTCCAGTGACGTAACCATTACACCATCCCAATCTTGGAAATCTTATTTCATATCTGAACTCATTCTGTGAGCTAGCTAATAATCCTCATCCCGAGTCTTTCAGTTTATACAGTCAAAAAGTATATGGCAAGTCTGTTCTATATTTAAGTGTAAAACATGTTCTTTAACAAGCTTATTACTTAGTAGTTGAGAAAGTAAGATACAGATGCATAATAGTAAAAATGAACAAAGTCCTAATGTTATTCTGAATAGTATTATCCACTCGATACCCTAGAATCTTAAACTTTCCATAAATTATTTTGTTTGTATCAAAACAAACCTTACTAATAAAGTGGTCAGCATTTTATAAATATGGAACTATACTGAATGAAATTTGTTACAATTATGTATCCACTATCATCTTTTTACATGTTTATTATGGTATATGCAATTTTCTATCCTGTTTTATTACTTAATGTACTAGCACCAGTGCTTTTCCATTTTAACATTAAATAATTTTGTGAGAAACACTTCTTTATATTTGACATAATACACTCATCACAGACTGTCATGAATCAAGTTTGGGTTGGCATGGTTTTCTGTGTAACCCAATCTACCAAAACTTTCTGTTAGCATGCTCCAATTTTATTAGCTTACAAAAGTTGACAAAGATTTGTAGTGGCTGTAAGAGAAATATTCTAAGATAGAACAACAGAAGAAGCAAAAGAAAAATAACTGTAGATGTAAAGCCTTTGAAGTTTATTCTGCCGTTCAAATTTAGGTGTTTAATTTGACTTACCTGTCTCTTCTATGTATCATCAAGCCTTTATACACCTATCGTTTTCAGCAAACTTGATGCATCTTCACTGGAAGTACTGTTCATACCCAAGAAGATATTGGAGATATAATGAGGAAGCACTTGTTCTATTAGGTGTTTAAGTGATTTTACATAAAGATATAATAATTAAAATAATGTGAAATTGACCATTCAGTAGGTTCCAGAACATTTCCAACATGTAAGAATTGAACTTATGGTAGAGATTAGTAGAAGAGAATGGATTATTCAGTAAGTGGTATTGTAACAAGTGGCTTACTGGGGCCAGCAGGTGGTGTGGTTGAGGCTCTGGGCTCCCACCTGGCCAACCATGGTTCAAGTCCTGGACCTGATAGCTCTGCTTTCTCACTTTCCCTTTCTCTCTCTATCTTTGTCTTTTTCTGGTCAAATTAAAAATATAATGATGAATAAAATTAAATAATTCTTTTTAAAAAAGTGGCTCACAATTTGGGAATTATTTAAGGTTCATCTGCCTTAAAGTAAAATTAATATGTATTGATATATTAAATGTTAAAAATATGAAGCTATAGAAGCCTCGAAAGAAATTATAGCTGTAACGTGTGATGTTGTTTGGAGTGAGCAAAGTCTTTACAGAAATGAGACTAAGATCATGAAAGAAGGAAGTGATTATATTATATTATGGTTGTATACCTTATATATGTGAATATTCTAGATACAATCAAATTATATCATTGATGCTTATCTCAATTTACTTCGTATTTCATATATTATTGAATAATTGCCAGTATTTTTATAGTAAATAATGCCACATTGAATATCTTCAGAATGTATGAGTCTTTAGTATATTTAGCAACAGGTGCTTTTTCTTTTTTAAGTTAATGAATACAGAATCTTGTACTTTATACATTCTTGTCTCCTTTAGTACTCAGAAAGATACTACAGGCATTATTTCCTTAATTTTATACGTAGGGTAAATTTGTGGGTAAAGATTAGACAAATCCGGTAACTTGTTCCTTATGAAGTTGAAGATAAACATTATAGCCCCTTAAATCTTTCCCATTTCCCTGCTTTCTTATATCTATATGTGTATTTAAAAAGAAAAAGCAAGAGAAAACATTTTTTTTTCCCCCCATGGCCAATCTAGCCAAAGGTTTGTCAATTTTTGTTTGATCTCTTCAAAGAACCAGTTTCTGGTTTAGCTGATTCTTTTATTTTGCTACATTCTATTTCATTTATCCACTCTAACATTTTTTTTTTTCCTTCCTGGGTTTAGTTGGATCTTTTTCTAGTTCTGTAAGGTTAAAGGTTAACTTATTGATTTGAGATAGTTTTTTGTTTAGACTGAATCTTGCAGTGTCATAGTCCTTCTGCCTTTGTCTCGAGTAGGTAGGCTTTATGTTAGATGCTTTTGCCCAACTGTAAGCTAACATAAGTGTTCTGAGCATGTTGAGGTAAGCTAAGTTACGATATTTGGTATACTGAGTATATTAAACACATTTTTTACTTACTATATTTTTAACTTATTGATGGGTTTATTGGAATGTAGCCCCATGGTAAGTAGAGGAGCATCTGTATATCTATTAGGTATAGTTGTTTTAGTGTTCAAATGTTCTGTTAACCTTGTTTGTCTTTGATCTAGTTATTAGTGTTTACGTGGAGATTACAGTATCTTAATTTATGACAAGTTAGTTTACATTAATTCCAACTTAGGTTTACTAGTAGATAGAATCTTTGCTCCAGTATAGCTTTGTTCTCTCCCTTCTACTTAGCATTGTTGGCATCACAAATTATATTTTTAAATATAATATGCTCATCAGTAGTACTTTAATGATTATGGTTTTATATGGTTGTCCTTTTTTTAGGAGAGATTTTTGCTATAGGATGTTTGCATTCACCAGAGAGACGAGAGACAGAAAGTGAGGAATCATTCCCCCAACCCCCGGGAGGAGTGCCTCACCGCAATCCCTTCTCCTCCATTCTTCTCTTGGAATCTTGGGCACGCACACACACACACAAATGCGGCATGAGTTTTTAAGTCGCCAAGTCCAGGACTCAAACTGCGGCTGACTTTGTGGGAGTCCAGGAAAATACCCATTATGCCATTTGCTGGTCCTTCTATGGTTGTCTTTTAAAACACATGAAAAATTAGGAGTTGCACACTAAAATTACATTGATGGTGATTTTTATATTTTTCTGTATAGTTTAGTTTACCAGTGTTCTTTTCTGTGTGTGTACTTCCAAGTTAATTAGTGCCTTTTTTTAAACAAATTATGAGTTTATTTTGGTACAAAAACTTCTTAAAGTTCATACATAGTTTTCCCATTACACATATTTCCATGAGCTTTTTTTCCTGAAACTTTTTAAAATTAATTTACATTCATTCCCTAAGCATAGTTACAGCATAAAAAAATGTGATTTCCCATCCAGAATATACTGCATAGTGGCTTCATCATGCATGTTATAGTCAATAATTTTCCATTTCTAGGTTCATATATATGTGTGTGTGTGTGTGTGTGTGTGTGTGTGTGTGTGTGTGTGTGTATTTTACCCCTATTTCTGACCCTCTGCCCTTTCCCACCATCCTCCCACACTATCTCTGGTGTCTACAGTTGTTTTACATTCCTTTTTCTTCCACATTATATTGATCACACGATTTCTTAAATAATCTAACTACTTTCAATAGCAAGTTGAGCTGGTAATTTCAAGAAAAGCGATTTTAACTTTAATAAATCAAAAAAATGCTAAGGAACTTTGATTAAAACTTAAAGCTAGGAAACAGGTTAGGATTCTGTTCAAATAGGTACATGAACCTATGGACAGCTTAAGACAGGACAGAAATCCTTAAAACTGGAAAACAAAGCCTAGAAGAAAATCATCAGTGTTTTAGTCAAAAGTCATAAAATGGTATTTCACCAGTTCTGTCTCTGTTGTGGTTTGATCTTCCCAATTCAATTCTGGGATATAATATTTAACATCAGACATGTGCATACAATTAAACTCTTTTCTCCTGCCTCTTCCCCAGTTCAGTGTCTCTCTTCTCTTCCATCTCTGTTAGCTTCGTCATAAATATTCTAAATTCTTTATTAGACATTTCCATGGAATTATCTGTGGATGAAGAGGAGTTATTCTTTTCCCTTGTAGCAGAGGTTTTTTTTTTGCTTTCCCATATTTATTGTGACACTGCAGTGATTTTTTTATATCTTATGGGTGGTGCATTTCTTCTTCATTCTTAAAGTTAAATTTAAATGTTCAGGAGCGCACAGAAGGAGGTGATCTGGAATCTCTTTGCCATTACATTTATATCCCTTCGTGCAGCAGACTCAGTGTATATTGAGGAATATGTTAACCGTAATAGAATTTGGATGTTTAGCTATGGTTCCCTTAGATCTGTCTAGAAACAATGAATGGAGATTGAGGAGCAGAGTGATGAGATAAAAGAAAAAGAAAGGAAACAGAGAAATGGAGAAAAAAAAATACAGAGAAAAAGAAGAGGAAAAAAATGAAAAACAACCCAAAAAATTTGAAAAGGAAAAATTTTTTAAAATGAGAAGACAGAGGCAGAGAGAAGGTTAGAGGTGCTCCCTACCACTCGAGTTTGGGGGCTGAACGATGAAATTACTAGTTCTCATGAGCCATGGAGGAGTCTTCTTATGAAACCTGCCCCTTGTCTCCCTCCTTTTGTTGTTGTTGTTGTTTTTTTTTTAAAATAGCTGTGAGATTTTATTCTAATGGCTGTAATTACAATGCTTTTCTGTCAAAATGAAAACTGAAAGCAAGTATACAAAATTTTTGATTACTAAACATGTATTGAAAGCATTAGGTTCAACAACACCAGTTCTGAGGTTTTTCCCAAGATAAATTTAACAGCTCCAGTTTCTTCAGTGTTTTATCAAAATACAAAAGAAAAAAGTACAGGTCATCTTTTTCAATGGCATATGGGACTCTTACAGGCTGAGGTAGAGAAAGCTACTTCACATATGGAGATTGGGTGCTCCAGAGGAGCTTTGTTCTAGAATGGACCCACCCTCCCAGCTTGTATGTACTTCTGCTGGTGAGACCCCAGACATCCCACTACCATTTTCTGAGCAAGCATGCATGTGAGTACTAGGTAAAGCAGGGGCTCCCATTATGGCCACATTCTGACCAAGGGAAAGGTCCAGGCCATGTCCCCTGATATAACTACAGCTCCCCGCATAGACCCCACTAGGGCCGTGACACCTAGCCAGGTGAGAAAGAGTCTAGATGACTATGGCCTCCCAGCCTGTCTGTTAGGTGACTGCGTGAGCACAAGTACAAATGTAATGCAGGATGACCCAAATACAAGCAAGTTACAGGGATCTCTATTGTCACCATGCAGGATTAATCAGTTTTGTCACCATCTCACACATTTCCAAAGTGGAACGGATGATTCAATGGACCAGTTTAAAAGCCATTACTGCAAAACCTGCAGTAGGTATAGTGTCCTTTCTGTGTGTTAGGTATTCTTATCTTGTATTTTAAGCTATTTTTTTAAATGCACTGAATTTGTGTTTAAAAAAAAAATTAAAAAACACCAAAACCGATCACAGCACAAATCTAAAGCCAGAAGGTGCCTCAAGTTCTTCTAACACAAAGGTTCCTGACGACCAGGTGCCAATGTATCCAAATTCCTTCACAGCACTGGACAGTGAGTTGATTTTTCTTTGAATACAAAGAGCTGAGTAATACTGCATAAGAATACTAGAAACTGCCTCATTGGAAACAAAAACTCTTTACATTAACAAAAAATCCTGGTTTCAGGCTCTGTCTGTCACATTTACAGCATGGTGCAATGCACACAATGTCCAGAACCCATGGAGACAGCTTCTGGCACTCAGTACTACAGAGTTGAACATTTGCCACGTGAGAGTAAAGCAGAGGGAAGAGAGGATAAGTGAACGGATGAGAAGGGGGCGTGTGTTCATTCACTCTGGTTCCACAGTCAATTGGACAGCCAGACCCGTCTTCTGTAGAGTCCATCCCCACTGGTGGCACAGGTAGCCTGAATTTATCTGTTTCTTTCAAGTGAGTGTAGCCTCAGCTTATCTGTGATTTTTTTTTTTCTTTTTCTTTTTTTTTTTTTCTGAGATTTGGTTTGTTTTTTTTTGTTTTTTTTTTTTGTTTTTTTTTTTTTTTTATTTTATTTATTTATATTTTGAGATATTTTTGCTATAGGATGCATATACTTGCCAGAGAGACAGAGACAGAAATCACTCCCCGGGGGTATGGGCATGCCACAATACCTTCTCCATTCTCTGCTTAGGATTTTGGGCACACATGCACATGCATTCGATGTGAGTTTTAAGCCACCAGGTCTGGGACTCGAACCACAGTCGGCTACATGGGAGTCCAGTGACATAGCCATTACACTTACTGCTGGTCCCCTTGCTTATCTGTGACTTTTGACCATATCGATGGCATTGGGGAGGTCCTGCTTATTGGTAAACATAAGGAAGATGACTTCCCTGAACTCCTTGTAGGCCTCATTCACACACTGTCATTGCTGTCCACCACAAAGATCAAGTCTGTGTGTTCTGCAAGTAGTGGCACTACAGAGGCCAAATCATTTCCTAGCCACCCATGTCCCACATGGTGAAGCTGATGATCTTGTACTCTATACTCTCCATGTTGAAACCTATTATGGGAATGGTAGTCATGATTTCACCAAGCTTCAATTCATACAGAATTGTCTTCCCTGCCACATCCAGGAGGACGCTTTTTTTTTCCCTTCACCAAAAAGAAGTTTGTAGAGATTTGCAAAGATATTCCCCATAGTTGTGGGTGGGTGGAAGTGACACTGGCCAGAGAAACCTTGACATCTGCTGCTCCAAGCCAGGCATTTGGTTTTCCCCACAAAATGGTGGCGCTGACCTTTAATGCCCTTTTGTTTCAGCCTGAAGGACTCCCTTTAGCAGAATTCCTATATTGTAGACAGGTCTACTAACAGCTTCCTCAACATTTGTTTATCTGGGAGGATCTTTCTTTCACCTTAATTTTTGAACAATAGTTGTGTAAGATACAGAATTCTTGGTGACGTTTCTGTTCTTTCAGCACTTTCAATATGTCATCCCACTGCCTTCTGGTCTTCATGGTTCCTAATTTAAAAATTAGCTGTTTATTTTGTTAAGGATGTCTTGTGTGTTACAAGTCACATTTCATTTGCTACTTTCAAGATTCTCTGCCCTTGGCCTCTCACAGTTTGATTACAGTGTATATTAGTGTGCCTATATTTAGATAGTCCTACTTGAAGTTCATTGGATTTGTATATTTATGTCTTTCTTAAAACTTGGGAAATTTGAGGGACAAGCAGATGGTGTTATAGTTACATTGCTGGACTCCTATGTAGTCGACTGTAGTTAAGAGTTCCAGACCTGGTGGCTTAAAACTCATGCCAGGCATGCGTGTTTGTGTGCCCAAGACCCCAAGAGGAGAATGGAGGAGAAGGGATTGTGGCATGGCCATATCCCTCCCCCCCCCCCCCGGGGGGGAGGTTTTTCTTGCTTTCTGTCTGTCTCTCCCTCTCTCTGTCTCTCTGGCAGGGCCATATGCCCTATAACAAAAATCTCTGAAACAAAAAAAGCTTGGGAAAATTTTTTCGTTTTGTTTTGTTTTGTGTGTGTGTGTGTGTGTTTTAACCCTGTCATTTCTTTAAATAGTATCTCTTCCCCCTTTTTTCCTCTTTTCTTCCGGAACTCTCATTATGCATATGTTGGTACACTTCAGTGGTGTCCCACTGATTTCTTAGTCTTTTTCTTTCTGTTCTTCAAAGTGAGTAATCCTAATAACCTATTTTCAGTTTCACTAATTTTCTTCTGCCTGCTCATATCTGTTATTGAATCCCTCTTGTGAGTTTTTTATTTCCATTATTGTACCTTCTAGTTCTAGAATTTCCTTTTGCTTCTTTTTTTTCAGTTCTATCTCTGTTGATATTCTTCATCTGGTGTGACAATACTCATGGTTTCCTTTCTACCCGATTTCCTTTAGCTCTCTGAGCATATTTTAAATAGTTCATTTAAAGTCTTTCTAATAAGTCAAATATCTGGATTTTTTCAGGAATAATTTATAGTAATTTCTCTTGTTTCTGTGTATGGGCCATAATTTCTTGTTTCTTTACACACCTTGTACTTTTTTCATAAAATGTGTGTTCTTTCTTGTATATGACCACTGAACTTACTCTTCTACTTAGTGGTCGGATTGAGATTTGCCATAAATGCCTAGAAACAAAACAAACAATTCAGTATTTGGATTGATACCCCTAGTATATTGGCTAAGCGCTATGCAGAGGGAACCAGGTCCCATATGGCTAACTACCATACAAATCCTAGCCCCAGTGACTTGAAAGGTATGCTAGGCAAAGTGTGTATATGCCCAGAATCCTGAAGAGATGGAGAAATGCAGGAAAAAGGAGTCATGGTATAATCAGGCCCCATTAAGGGGTGTTGTGTATGGTCTGTCCCTCCCCCCTCCACTTTTTTGTTTTTATTTTGCTTTTGTTATATGGTATGTGCATTCACCAGAGAAAAAGGGAAAAAGCACTACAGGAAAAGAGAGGGGAGTGTTTGGCTACATCGCAACCCCTTTCTCCTCACAGTATTTTGAGCTTTTGAACACACACACACACCACACACACACACACACACACACACACACACACTTGCTTGCCATGTTTTTCAAACCATCAGGTATAGAACTTATATCACACAGTTGGCATGGGGGATCCAGCCACACTAACTACTATGCCACTGGTTACCCCTTGTGTGTGCATGCACCTGACCAATAAAAAAAAAAGCCACAAAAATAAAACTCCCAGTTTTGTTTTTGTTTTGTTGTTATTGAAAGAGATTTTTTTGCTATAAGGGCGTGTGTGCTCACCAGAGAGAAAGAAAGCGAGAAATCACCCCCCGGGGGGATGGCCATGTCACAGTCCTTTCTCCTCCAGTCTCCTTTCAGGATTTCGGGCATGCATGCACATGCACCCTGTGTGAGGTTTAAGTCGCTGGGTCCGGGACTCAAAACGTGGTCGACTGTGTGGGAGTTCAGTGGCATAATCCTTACGCCATCTGCTGGTTCCCAAACTCCTAGTTTTTACAGATGGTTCTCTGTGTACATTGAAATGCCTTTAGTTCTCATCCAGGTGGTTTACAACCCTGCCCTACCCTTCACATTCTCCTTATGCGCATCCTGAAGGTCATTTAGAGATGAGTGCAAGAGCTTAGAATCTTCAAGGTCATTTCCAAAGAGTACCAGCCTTGGGCATACAGATGGTCTTTATTTATTTATTTTGCTGTAGGATGCATATGTTTGCCAGAGAGAGAAAGTGAGAAATCATCCACTGGGGGGATGACTGCACTGCAATCCCTTCTATTCCACTCTCTTGGGATTTTGGGCATGCACATGCACACACACTATTTCTGTGTTTTTCAACCCAACGGGTCCAGGATTCAAACTGTGCAGTTGGCTGTGTGGGATCTAGCACCTAACCTACCACACTACCTACTGGCCCACACCTGACCTTTAGATTCCCAGGAATAGATAGAGGTTTTCAGGGCCCTTGTTCCCCAAGGCATTTCACACCCCAGCCCTTCCTCCCAAGCTTTCTTCTACTTGTTTTTTTATTGCCCAAACTCTATGCCCTGGTGAGTCAGGAAGCAATGCACTTATTATTAAATGGTTCAAGTGCCCGCCCTACCCTCACCCTTGGGAGAGTTCCAAATTAGATAAAACAGTGACAAAACCTTTAACTGGTCCTTAAGTGAGCCACAGACAGACCTGTAAAACAGACCACCTGGGTTCTTGAATAATAATTTTTTTTAAAAAAGAAGACTGATTCTACTCACTCTAGGAATGTGGGCTTTTATCTTCAAGGCCACTCCAGAGCTGGACACTTTAGATTAGGATCAGAATACCATTAAATACCACAGAGATACTGAGATTCAGCTGTGTTTTTGTCTGTTTGTTTGTATGTTTTTTGGTTTTTTGGGGTTTTTTTCTCTCCATTAAGCATTGTCTCGTTGCTGCGAATTTTGAGTAGTTTCCAGAGTTCTGATAAAGTTGATTCTGCCAATTTTGCCAATCTTTTCACTATGAAGGGATGAACTTTTGGAGAACCTTATTCTGCCATTTTTGCTGGTATCATTCCCAGTAAAACTACATTTTTAACTAGCTGGGAGTGAGGGATACATATGTATGTCTCCAGGCAGCCTTTCTCACATGGGTTTCCAGTATAGAAGTAAACCCTAATTCACTAATGTATCCATACTTTTCTTCTCTGCTTGTAGAGTAGTACTGTTAGGTTGCTGGGAGAGTCATGATGTGTTTTTCTATGTAAAAAATGTGTCATGACTTTCCCCACAACCCAATAATTATTTACCATCCTTTTGAGAATTAATAAAATAGTAACTCACCATTTTCTGTGTTTCATCTACAATGTCTGAATTGAGAAAGGATGCCAGTTTTGTTGAGGGTGTTTTGAGAAAGCTTTTTTCTGAAGATGTAGACATTGTGGTTTTGTTTAATTTTTTTTCAGTCTTTCTCTTTATTGTGGGGGACTCTGATGGGCAGCTTTATCAATTAATACAATTAGGTTTAGTTTTCTAAAAGACTTCATTGGAAGGAGGTGGTAACATGATATTGTTTCACAGAGAGGAAACTGGTGTATTTAGAGAGCTATGCAGGTAATGGCGGTAGCCCAGATCCAAGGTGATTGGGACTTATAATGGATTGATGGGAATAGAAGGAAGATATGAATTTAAGTGACATTTGCATTTGAACCATGCTAGATGTGGGGTTACATAAAGAAGAATTTATTGGATCATGGGAAGAGTCATAACGCATTTTTGAAAAATACATCATGACTTTTCTAGTGACCCAGTAGTTGACACTCATAGATGTAGCTGGGATAACTGGGAAATAGCTAAGTTTTAAATTATAATAATGCTTTTCATACTAAAATGATAGATACTTCAGAGGCTATCAAATGTATAAGCTGATTAATAGGCAACATTATATGGCTGGAATTTGGAAGTGGATCCAGTGCTTTATTACTTCTCAGGCTGGTTGATGAGTTTTTAGACTTTGGTGCAAAGTACAGTAGTAGTAAACAAGGCAGAATCTTCTGCTTTGTAACAGCTCATGTGAAAAAGAAAGGAACTGGGAAGCAGATGATTCCATCCTAGTGGTAAGCAGGCAGAGCATCAGGGAAGGCCCAGTGTGGCATGTTGGACCTATCAGCAATATCACAGGCATGTGAAATGAAATGGCTGGCAATTGCTTATGTTTTAACCAGGAGCAACCTCACAGAAAAGTGAAATTCATGTCTTTGAAGAAATCACCTTTAAAGACCATCTTGCCTTGAGTCTTGAAACTTCTTGCTTTGGTTTGCTTCTTCGTTTCACCTTCACATTGGATGGCTTCTCAACACTCCATGCCACAATACACTTCGTAAATATTGTTTGAACAAGGCACTATAAAACTGTCTTAACATTGTGTTTTTTCTTTTCTAAGAGCTGGGGTGGAAAGGAGAATGGCTTTGGACTTGCAGAATGTTGCAGAGACTTGCATATGATGGTAAGTAACTCTTCAGGATATGGGTGTCTTTTTTTGCCGGGCTGTGGCCTTTTTGTGAACCCTCTTTTACAATGAATATATGGTATATAAAGTTACCTGATTACATCAGGACCTTTGAGGTCATTTGAGACAGGGAAGACCTTAGGAAGTCATGTAGCAATGTTTTGGCTCTATGTGCTGGCAGTAGATAAAGGATCTCAGACAGTAATACAAGGGATCTTCAAAAGGCTCATGGAAAATGCATACTATGAAAAAACTACATGGATTTCAGAATTTTTTAATGCCAAAATATGCTCGTACTAACGTGTTATAACATGTCTGAACAGGATCTAGTCTGAGGCACTAAGAATGATAAAACATCAATTTGAAAAAATCCCCTATTCAAGCACCATGAATTTTGCTAAAATTGAAGCAAGAACAAAAGTAAAATTTTTGGTGACATTTGAGTGGAAGAATGGTGAAATCATTTCTGGTTTATGAGAAGCTTATAGGAACAATGCCCCAAAGGTATCAACAATTTACAAATAAATAATTTGTTTTAAGAAGAGACAAGGGGATGATAAAAGATGATGTCTGCAGGAAATTCCAAATCAACCACATAATTTGAGAGGAAGAAATTAATCTTGATTGTGTCCTAATTGAAAAGAACAATTAACAGCAAAAACAATAGCCAATGCCGTAGACATCTCTTGGTTTGGCAAACACAATTCTGACAGAAAAATTAAACTTTAATAAGTTTTCTCCTTGATGGATGCCAAGACTGTTGCACCCAGATCAGCTAAAGACAACAACAGTGCTTTCGGTGGAAATTTCAAATAAACCGGGGTCAAGATCCTAAAACTTTTTATCAAAGAATTGTAAGCGGAGATGAAACATGGCTTCACCACTATGATCTTGAGGACAAAACACAATCAAAGCAATGGCTACCAAGAGGTAGAAGTAGTTCAGTTAAAACAAAAGCAGACTGGTCAAGAGCAAAGGTCATGACAATGGTATTTTTGGATACCCAGGATACCCTAGACACTTTGCGTATTGACTTTCTGGAGGACCAACGAATGGTAACATCTGCTCATTATGACAATGTATAGAGAAAGTTAGCTAAAGCTGTAGCAGAAAAACACTGGGAAAGATGCACTACAGAATCCTTTGCCATAGCAATGTTCTTGCAAATTTGTCTTATCAAACAAGGGCAATTTTGCTGGAGTTTCAGTGTGAAATCATTATAGTTCTGATTTGATTTCTTCTGACTTATATTCTATTCTTTGAAAAATCTTTAAAGGGTACCCATTTTTCTTAAATTAATATTAAAAAAGATTGCACTGGCATGTTTGAATGCCTAGGACCCTCAGTTCTTTAGGGATGGACTCCGTGGCTGATATCATCACGTACAAAAGTGTCTTAAACTTGATGGTACTTATGTTGAGAAATAAAGTTTAAATTTTTCATTTTTACCTTTTAATTCCACAAGTTTTTTGAAGTCTCCCTTATATAGTTCTTGAGTAGAGACCTGAAATTGTTGAATTGGTTTGAATGAAACTCTTAAAATACCAGAAAGTTTATTTTCTTTTATTTTTATACTGTAACTATCAGAACTCAGGGTAACATGATTTAGGAAGATGCTTTCCATCTTTGCCTTTTTGCCTTTGACTCATGCTTAGGCTGTAAGCTTAGGCCAGTCCACCTTTGCTTTGATGTGTTGCTGTGGAGCCACAAGGCACTATTGGATTTTCCGTAACAATTTTGTGACTTGAAGCACCTATATTTTATAGCCTATGTACAGCTTGTCTTGATAATTTGTCAGGTTGAGCACAAATATCTGTAGTGAGGTTTAGAGAATTTATCTTAGCAAACCTTTCCCCCCCAGGAGAATGACTTTTTTTTTTTTCATGGTCACAGAAAACTATATTAGAGCAAGTTACTTTCCTTTGTTTACTGCTATACTTTACTTAGTATTTTTTGAATGGGTTATTAGGTAAGATTGGAGGTGAATGTCCGTTTAATGATCAAAACTAAATAAATCTTAAAGAGTATTTGGAGTTTGGAGTCCTAATTCCAAGAACATTTTTTTATCTTAAAAGTTTAGTTGATTAATTCTGAGCCTCCTTATGCATGCCCAGATTATCCTTTGCCCATCGGACAAAATGGTATTACATACTGAACTAGGCATACATGATGTCCATTTTCCAGTTTGGTCTCAACCTATATTAAGAAATCACACCTCCTTTTATTTACTGAGGTTTGTTTAATATGTCATGAAACTTTGGAAAATATAATGTGTACTACAAGAGGAATTTATATTTGTGTGTGTGTCTATACAAGGGGTCTCCAGAAGGTTCACAGAAAATACTTCTTATGAAAAATCTGCATGAGTTTCAAAATTTTTTGCACCAAAATAAATTTGTACTTTAATTCCATATTCTATTAATTTTTAGAGGACCCCTAATATGTGTTTAAAAAAAGGAAGAGTTGTTATGACAGGTATCCAGTGATAACCTCTCCATCCTCAGGGGCATTCATTGCTAGTGGTTTCTTTCAAGGAGACCTTTTAATGAGCATGCTGTTGTCATTTTAATTTTGTTTATCATACTGCCTTTTTTTAGAGTTAAAAGGGAATATGTTGTTCAGGGTCTGGTTTATGTTGACTGATATGTAAATGAGCTGGTAAGAAAAGTGTTATAGAATGTTGTATTAGATAGTATCTGAAGAATTATGAGGAAAATGCTCATGAGGCATACTTTAAATAAAATGTTTTAGAAGACAGATGTTAAGACAGAGGTTTCCATAAAATGTCCTTTTTTATTGTTTTTAGCTGTTACCTGGACCTCAGTATTTCCCTCCTTTTTTGGATTCTTATTTATTACTACTTGATAGATTTGACTGCTTCACTTCTCTCCCCTTGAAAATAGCTGCATTCAAAATTGATCTCTTGAAAGAAAGAGTTCCTGGTAACTTATAAGTAATAAATGCAGAAGCTTTTGGAGCTCTGGGCTCTATCCTCCTGCTTCTGCTTTGAATAAGTTTCACCCCATTTGAGCCTTCTCTGGGACAAGGAGTTAAAGACAGTATACACTGTAGATGCTGAATATACTGCTGGTTCTGATGCTACAATGAGTTGGAAAAGTGGCTAGTCCTTTGAGAAAAGTATTGGGAGAAGATGCCTTGTCTATAATCAGTTGAAGCTCAGTTTCTGATTCTTTGATATGCTTTATACACAGAAATATCCACCCAGTGCAACTACACTACACTTTGAATTCTATGCAGACCCTGGGGCCGAAGTCAAAATCGAGAAAAGGGTGAGTCTCATTCAGACTTGTTCTGATACAGTCTGTAATCTACGATACTTGGGATTGACTTTTCTAGAATTCCTCAGTTAAATGAGGAACTGTTTTTGAGTCACATTGCTGCCCTCCCCAACTAAATATACCTAGCATCTTCTCTGGAATAAATGTTAATTGCATACCCAGCTCTGACAGAGTTGAGTTTTATTTATGTTGGGGCTGCCAAAAGACAGCACCAACTTACTAATCGGGTGGGACACTGTCATGATCTGGTAAATTTTTCTCAAAATCTCAGTTGAGAATTCCAAAGTAGTGTAATAGGCTGAGTATTGATGGCTCAGGTTTCTCTTCTTAAACCATCCTGCAAGAAGTCTATATAATATATTGTATTAGGGTTCCGCTTAAATTTTCTGGTTGTTTTCATGTTCTTTGAGGAGGTACTAAAATTCAGCTTGGTTCAGAAGTATCCTAGTAAATGAGATCCTGTCTTTCTACCTATAAGATTAAATAATATAGTGTTAAATACATAAATAATCTTTCTAGATTAATGTTGTCTTGAAAATAGTTCTAATGCATTTTCAAAGAGAAACCATTTTCATGGATTTGGTCTTTGCTACAAATACTGAGTCCATGGGGATTAAGACAGCGGGTAGTTGGGACCAGCAGTTGGCGTAATGGCTATGTCGCTGGACTCCCACGTAGTCGACTGCGGTTCACATCCCGGACCCGGTGGCTTAAAACTCACGCCGGGCGCATGTGCCTGCGTGCCCAAGATCCCGAGAGGAGAATGGAGGAGAAGGGATTGTGATGTGGCCGTCCCCCCTGGGGGGTGATTTCTCACTTTCTGTCTCTCTGTCTCTCTCTGTCTGTCTGGCGAGCAAACGCACCCTATAGCAAAAACCTCTCAAAAAAACAAAGAAAAAGAAAAAAAGACAGTGGATAGTTAAAAAGAGACTAAGAAGTATTTGAAATGTGCCTGGCTGTTTGCAGTATAGTTTGATACTACTGGTTTCAAAGATGCTTTCTTGAGCATATTCTATGTATAAAATGGATGTTTTAGAGGACTTTTGAAGTTATCATCATTCTAGGGCTACATCTTTGTTTTCAGATGGCTCTTGCA
Organism: Tupaia belangeri chinensis; assembly: GCF_000334495.1. Classification (NCBI taxonomy): domain Eukaryota; kingdom Metazoa; phylum Chordata; class Mammalia; order Scandentia; family Tupaiidae; genus Tupaia; species Tupaia belangeri. The sequence goes on along the minus strand of NW_006203586.1, from coordinate 240,049 downwards.
GCCCTACGGCAGGGGAAACTAAGGTGTTAAGTGACTTCTAACAGCTCTCCTATGTTTTTAATTTTAGACAACTAGTAACACACTACACTATATCCACATAGAGCAACTTGACAAGGTAAGATGAGTCTTTGAATGTCGACTGGTTTCTTAATGTTTAGTTTGCTTTTTTGTTCCTAATTGTGTTTTTCGTTTGTTTGTTTCTAATGTAGATTTCAGAAAGCCCTTCTGAAATCATGGAATCTCTTACCAAAATGTACAGCATTCCCAAGGATAAACAGGTATGCTATCCTAAAATTGCCCCAGACAGTGCAGTTGTTATCCAGACAGATTAAAGATATGTGCTAGGGCGAGGCACTACATAGCAAAAAGAATATCAGCTTTGGAATCAGACCTATGTCATATTAGTTAACCTCTTTTACCAGTAGTTTCCTTATCTTTTATGAGGCCAGAACTTAGTAACCTGTAAGGATCCCATTATAAGAGTTTGTGAAAAATGTAAACTACGTGACTTACTTTGAGTGTATAATAAATAGCAGTAGTTTTCCTAGCATTTTGGATACCACAGGACAGAAGCACAGTTGTATTATTTTTCTCTGCTCCTTTTGATGGTGATCAGATATTAGATTTGATTAATAATAATCAGAGCTCTTGCCAGAATTTTCTTTTTGCCAGCTAGTACAGTGACAGTTATTGGCTTATGTTGGGATATTAGGATTCTGTGAGGCTCTGTTTTTGTCCTTCCTATCTTGTCAGCTAACCTCAGAGTAGACAGAACCAGTTCTGTTTGATACCTTAGCATACAGTAACAATGAACCATTTTACCAAGCAGCTCAAAAGGTTAGAGCCCTCAGAAAGAACATTCATCTTTTCCATTGGTTTTCTAACATAGGTCTTATCTCTACAGATGCTGTTATTTACACACATACGGCTGGCCCATGGCTTTTCCAATCACAGGAAGAGATTACAAGCAGTTCAGGCCAGCCAGCATGCGATATCTATATTAGGTAAGAGAAGAACATTGAAATTAACAGTCTCTAATTAGGCGATTTTTACTTTATTTCCTTTGCACTTCGTCCATCTTTGTTGCTATGAGGCTTATTGTCGTTATCTAGGATGGCATTTTAAATTATAAAATTGCCAACATCATTCATTCATCATTCTTGAGTTTCTTTAGGTTGGACTAGAACAAGGATATGGTGCTCATGGGCATGTCACTTGGATTTAGTCTTGGTTTTGGTCTTTCATTTCCCAGTGGCCCCTGTTCTACCTCTTAGCATTTCGTCATCGTATTTTCCCACTCTTTCAGGGGTATAATTTTGAAACAAGTCAGAAAATACACATTAGTCATTACTGTGCATTTAACTTTTTTTTTTTGAGAGGTTTTTGCCTTAGTGCACATGCGTTTACCAGGGAAGGAGAGAAAGAAAGAGAGAAATTGAGATCGAGATTGACAGTAAGATGGAAAGTGACAAATCATCACCTAGGAGAGATGGTCACGATGCAATCCCTTTCCTCCATTCTTCTCCTGGATCTTAGGCTTACACACACATGCACCAAGTGTGATTTTTGAAGCCACCAGGTCCAAGACTCAAAACATGGTCAACCATGTGGGAGTCCAGCAATGTAGCTGCTATGCCAAGTGCTGGCCCTTCATTAACATTTTTTTTTTTTACATTCAATCACCGTATCATTACAGCATACCAAATGAATTTTCCCATCCTGAATACACTGTATATTGGTTCAGTCAAAGATATTGCCATATATATTATCGTCAACAGATAATTTTTCATTTTGTGTCCCTTAAATGTTTTGTTTCTTTTGCCCCTCGATTCCTTCCCTCTCACCCTCTCCCATTTCCCACATTCCTCCTATATTGTCTCTAGTATCCACAGTTGCTCTCCATACTTTCATACTTTCCGATGTTTCAGTTTCTGCTATAGAGTACAGGCATTCAGTATATACTGAATGGGAACATACAATGCTTCTCTTTCATAGTCAGACTTGCTTCACTTAGCAGTAAATTTTACATATTCCTCCTTTCAAATGTCAGGCTCTCATTGTTTATTTTTTTTGTTTGTTTTTTTGGGTTTTTTTATGGCCGAGTAGTATTCCGTAGTGTCCCTTTGATAGCTGAGCTGATAGAAAGGACTGTAGCCAATTCCTAAGCAGGAGGCATTTAACTTTTTTTACTATGGAGTAGTAGAATACAAAGCACATGGTTTGGGAATCAGTTGTGGCTTGCAACTTATTAACCATATGCTTATTTTCTTAGCCCCAATTTTTTCATTTTATATTGGGACAATACAGTTCACCCTTGAACAACACGGGTTTGAACTGTACAGATCCACTTAAATGCAAATTTTAGAAATAAATACTATAAATGTATTTTCCTTATGATTTCCTTAGTACCTTTTTTCTCTAGCTTGCTTTATTTTAAGAATACATATAAATAAAAAATATGTGTTGATTGACACTTTTTGGGTTATTGGTAAGACTTCAGTCAACAAGAGGTTATTATCAGTAAAGTTTTGGAAGAGTCAAAATGTAAATACAGATATTAAACTGCACAGATGGTCAGTGCCCCTAGCCCCCATGTTCATGGGCTGACTGTACTTACTTTGTAGGCTGGTCTGAGGATAAAATGAAAATCTGGAAGGCAGCCTAGCACAGGCCAGGCACATGAAAGGTATAAAATGGTAACTGTTAGTATCATTAGCAATCTTCATTGTATTGTTATTTGTTTGTTGTCTGCTCTTTTAAACTGAGTACTTCGCCATGAAATTCCTGCTCTTGTACTTTTCCTCATACCTAGTAAAACTCTGGCATGTTAGTAGGTATTCCGGAAATACTTGTTGAAAACTAAGCAGATAAACTCAAATCCCATTAAATTGCAATATAACCTCAGTGTGGAATTCACTGCAAGTGACTTGTGTAGAATTCACTGAAAGTGACTTGCATGCATTATCAAGTTTTATTGGATTGTCACATAGGTTTCTGACTTAATCTAAAATAGTTAGTAAATTCTATTTTTTGTAGCTTGTGAAACTTTACAATGAAAATAGAAGTGTGTGAAGAGGATAAAATAGAAGTCTTTGACCAAGGCATAGTGGAGTTATATCAAGTAGTGATGATATGGGAATATTAACTCTTTATTCTCTTTTCTTACTTCCAGCCCCCAAAATCCTTCCTCAAGATTACCTATGTCTTTCATAGGGGACTCTCAGTTTGGTGGGCTTAACATTATATTTGATCTGATCCTCTAGAATTCAGTGGTTTTGCCCTCCAATGCTGGCTGGAAGGGAATCTTTCCTTGGAACCTGTAGATGTCGAAAGGTTTGTCACTGGGCAGTGGCTTGACCACTGCCTTCTTGCCTAAAGTATTTGTTTCTCCTTTCGCAGTGTATTCCAATGCCTTGCAGGAATCGGCAAACAGTATCTTATATAACGGGTTGATAGAGGAATTGGTGGATGTCCTTCAGATAACAGATAAGCAACTTATGGTAAGTATTAATATCCTTCTCTCTATATCAGGCTCATACTTGCATTTTGTTCTTTCTCATGGGGTTAGAAAGAAGCCTAAAAGGGATGCTAGCCCTTTGATTCTTCCGATTTGGGTACTAAGCTGCAAACTTAACAAATGCTGGATTTTCAGTGTTGTTCTCAATAGACCTCCATCTCCTCAAGCCATTACCAGAAGAATGATTTAAATTGTAAGAGTTTGGTATATTAGTAATTCGGCTCTGTTCATCTACTTCGTGACACATTTATATTTACCTTCTGTTCCCATAGGAGATTAAAGCTGCTTCTTTACGAACATTAACATCAATTGTCCACTTGGAGAGAACTCCCAAACTCAGCAGTATTATTGACTGTACTGGAACTGCCTCCTACCATGGATTTTTACCTGTACTTGTGCGGAACTGTATCCAGGCTATGATTGGTAAGTTTTGATGTTGATGTTGATTATTAAAGTAAGAAGAGGACTCTGCCCTTGGCATTTCTGTCTTTAACATCCTGTCAGCTTAACACCAAATTCTGAGCTTATTTTTTTTTTCACCTTCTTCCAACCTTTCTTGTAGATCCTTCCATGGATCCGTACCCTCACCAGTTTGCCACTGCTCTCTTCTCTTTTTTATACCATCTGGCCAGCTATGATGCTGGTGGCGAAGCCTTGGTCTCCTGTGGGATGATGGAAGCCTTACTGAAGGTGCTGTGCTTTTTAATAAATTTGTGAGGAAATCAACTAAGAGGGTGGAGAGTTGTAAGTTTGAAATGTTTCACGGTCAGATCAGATAACATAAAAAAGCTTATTTAGAAAAAGTTAAACTTATTTTTTCTAGTTTGACCTTCTAGTTATTTCAGTAACAGCTCCTCCATTGTTAGGAATTTATTATAGTCCAGCATGGTTTGAAAGTCAGGAGGCCCTGAATACTAGACAGAACACTGCCTCATGTTGTCATGACCTTTCGCACAATCCTGAGAAAAATGAATTTAAGGTACTTAGAAGTTGTGCCTGCACAGCTTAGTAATAGCCTGCAACAGGCACTGGGCACCAGCCTTTTTCTCCCCGAATATTTATCCCATGAAGTAATTGATGTCCTCATTACCTTAGAAGAGTTGAGTCCCAGAAGTCATTTGATGGGCACCAAAACATAAAAACACGTTTTTCTCCCTGTACCATGTCACCTCACTGAAGCCTCAGAATGCATGTTTACAAAGGAATTCAATTTCTGCAGCTTTGTATCTTTTTGATTGTCTTTGCCTCTTTTTCTCACTTGATAGGTCATAAAGTTTCTTGGCGATGAACAAGACCAAATAACGTTTGTCACCAGAGCCGTCAGAGTGGTAGATCTCATCACAAACCTGGACATGGCAGCTTTTCAATCCCATAGTGGACTTTCTATCTTCATTTATAGACTTGAGGTATTATTATACAAGGAACACTCTCCATAGACTTTATATCCAGTGAGAACTGAACCTTAGGAATTGTCCTAGTTAGTAATCCAAAAGAGCTATGTAGCCCTGTTCTGTTTCTAGAAATCACTTCTCTAATTCACCTGGTGGAATCTTCTCATTCTAATTCATTCTGATCCCTGAAATAAATACAGAGTTTTCTTCTTTTCTTTTATCTAGCATGAAGTAGATCTGTGCCGAAAAGAATGTCCATTTGTGATCAAGCCAAAGATCCAGAGACCCAGTACTGTACAAGAAGGAGAAGAAATGGAAACTGATATGGATGGTAATTAACATTTATTCAGTCAGTGTTTTTTTGTGTGTGTGTGCTTGAGATTTTCATTCTTCCTCATAAATTCTGAAGTATATAATTGTAAAATACACTACTGTAAATTTTTTCTGCACAAATGATTTGCAGATTGATTTTCTAAAGTATAATCAGAAAAACAAGTGGTTGGACATAGACATGGATGTTGAAGCACATGGTAGGGCTGTGGTAGACCTCTAAAATTACTTTTTGATGATAATCTGTTTTATTTTATAACCTAACTTATGTCTTCTTATGTATTGGTTTATACCATCTTATTCCCCCTAAAATGCAAGCTTCATGGCATCATGATACTAGTATTTTCATTGCCACAGTGCCTGATAAATCCTAGATATTTAACAAGGACTTGGTAAAGATTAGGAAAATACAGAATCAGAAATGAGATCTTTTAAAAGTTTATCAGGCTATTTTGGGAGCCAGCAGTTAGCGTTATGGCTGTGTCGCTGGACTCCCACGTAGTCGACCGCAGTTCGCATCCGGGACCCGGTGGCTTAAAACTCACGCTGGGCGCATGTGCGTGCATGCCCAAGATCCTGAGAGGAGAATGGAGGAGAAGGGATTGCGGCGTGACCATCCCCCCTGGGGAGTGAATTCTCGCTTTCTGTTTCTATGTCTCTCTCTCTGTCTGTCTGGCAAGCGCACGTTCCCTATAGCGAAAACCTCTCCAAAAAAAAAGAAAAAAAGTTAATCAGGCTATTTTGAGAAAAGAGAAGAGAGGTTAAAAAGATTGTTGAATAGGGAAGAATATTTTAAATCAGAATTAGAAAGATAATAATACTCTTTTAGGTGCATTTTTTTTTTATTAAAAACCTACCCCAACCTCCAACTTCTGCCTAACACACAGTTCATAACAATACCAAAAGGGTGAACTTCTCAAAATAGCTCACTTAGGTTTTAAATTAATTTTATCTTTTTTTCTTTTTCTTTCTTTCTTTCTTTCTTCTTTTTTGGAGAGGCTTTTGCTCTAGGATGCGTGCACTCGCCAGAAAGACAGAGACAGAGAGATAGAAATTGAGAAATCACCCCCCGGGGGTGTGGCCACGCCTCAATCACTTCTCCATTCTCCTCTCAGGATCTTGGGCACGCATGCACGCACATGCGCCCAGTGTGAGTTTAAGCCACCAGGTCCGGGACTCGAACCATCGTTGACTACATGGGAGTTCAGCAACATAGCCATTACGCTAACTGCTGGTCCCAAATTAATTTTATCTTAATGACTCACATTGTTATTACATATATCTGTTATCATGTTTATAATGAAGATACTAGAATTTAACAAATAGAAACACTTATTTTTATTCTTGACACTAATTATCCTTAGGTTTCTATTCTTTCCCCCCCCTATTTTTATAAGTTATCTATCCATGTTCCTAAAAACTCCTTTGCCCAATTTTTGTTGTTCTTTTTTGTTTTTGTTTGTTGGGTTTTTTGGTTTTTGGTTTTTGGTTTTCTTTTTGGAGAGGTTTTTGCTATAGGGCGCATATTCTCACCAGAGAGACAGAACCAGAAAGGGAGAAATCATCCCCCAGGGGGGATGGCCACACCACAATCCCTTCTCCTCTCGAGATCTCGGGCACGCATGCACACATCTGGCATGAGTTTAAGCCAACGGGTCCAGGACTCGAACCATGGTCAACTACATGGGAGTCTAGTGACATAGCCATTACTCTTACTGCTGGTTCCTACTTTGCCCAATTTCTGTTTGCAGTCTTTTGTACAGAAACTGGCAAACTAGTGTTTGAGTTCATGATTGAATCCCAGAGTGTTAAATAATATGTGACATCTTAAAATTGGTATAATATAGATAACTACTTAAAGATTCACTTTGTTAAAGATCAGTGATTGTCAGATTGTAGTAAGTAGAAGACTGAGAATGCTTGCTAAAAGATTAGTTCCCTGTCTGCAGTGCTTGATAGGATAAGTTTGCAGTTGGAGACCAGGACATCTACATAAATTAAATAACCAATTCAGGTGATTCTGGTGTACTAGTAGAGACTTTTACATAGAACTACAGGCATGTACTTCCCATATGTGAGTAAACACATTGTAATTAAATATATTTAAAGAAAGATTAGAAAAATACATTTCAAATACCGTTAGTAGAACTTTATTATATTTTATTAAGTTTTAAGAGATGGTTATGTATTGTATATTCAATTAATTAAAATTATTCAAGTGTGCAAAGTCAAAATGAATGTTTTCCTCCCACCCACCATAGCTGTTTATTTAGTTTAGTTCTTTCCAGGCTTTTTATGTATACACACATACGTGTTCATGTATGTATACAGTTTAATAGCCAAATGGCATGTGTGCTTATAGGACAGGGATGGGGAACCCCTCCACCCACCCCCAAGGAGGTATGGCCACACGACAATCATTTTTCTTCCATTTCTCCACCCTCTCAAAATTTGGGGCATGCACACACATACCCTGTATGTTTTTCAAGCTCCATGGTTAGGACTCAGACTGTGGTCAGCCATGTAGTGTCCTGTGCTACTTAGTTTTTTTAGAACAGGAAAATAAGGTCATATACACACTGTTCAATTTGCATTGATCATTTAATATGTTAAAATATCCTTCCAGATCAGTATTTTTTTTTTTTGAGAGGTTTTTGCTATAGGGCGCGTGTGCTTGCCAGAGAGACGGAAAGCAAGAAATCCCCCCTCCCCCTCAGGGGGGGTGGCCATGCCACAATCCCTTCTCCTCCATTCTCCTCTCGGGATCTTTGACATGCATGCACATGCACCCAGCATGAGTTTAAGCCACCAGCTCCGGGACTCAAACCGTGGTCAACTACATGGGAGTCCAGTGACATAGCCATTATGCCAACTGCTGATCCCCAGTATATTAAGTATTAATATTATAGTGTTTAAAATTTAAATTAATTATCCTCCTACAAAGCTCTACCTATGTATTACCAAACCAGTAGTATTATGAAATTGCATGTTTTCCTTAATGCTTCCTCTCCCACCCCAATTTGGTGGGTGAAAAATACTGAACTTGTTTGATAGCATTGTTTTCAATTTGTATTTCTTAAATAACTAATGGTGTTAAATACCTTTCTATTTGTGGAAAACTTAACATTTTCATTTGGGGGTCAATATCCTAATCCTCCATTTTGATATCATTCATCTCACCTTAATGGAAGAAATTTTCTCAAACAAAAATTTTGTTTTGTGGTACTTTTTATTCTAATTAGTTTCTTTATCGTAACTTGTACTTTAGTTGCAGATGTGACTATGGAAAGCAGTCCAGGCTCATCCATCTCTATGGAGCACCGGCTAGATGTTGAATTAAGGGCATCAAGTTCCAGCAGCAACACTAACATCTCCTCTGGAACTGGCCCCGGCCCAGGCCCCGGCCCCGGCCCCGGCCCTGGCCCAGGCCCAGGCCCAGGCTCAGGCTCAGGCTCAGGCCCCGGCCCCCGTCCTGGTGCGTAGACACATAGATAGACAGTCTTTCACAGTGACTGAATTATTAAATTAGTGAAAATGAGAGCTTTTAGGAGGAGCTTAAGTGGTACATTTTGAGGATAGCTTCTTATGAGTGCATGTTACCTCACCATTCTGGTATTCTGTTTTCTCTTACATTAACATGTCTTTCAAAGAATTTTATCGTTTTCTAAACAATTTGAACATTGATGATCAAAACAACCATGTTGGAGGGCAGTTAATACCTAAAACAGGAACTGAGTAAGGTTCATAGAGTTGAATCATTTTACTTCGTACCTTTTTACTTTAGGGTTTTAATTTTAGTACTGGTCTTTTGCCATCCTTGGTGATTTATTTTTCCAATTTCAGAGCTTAGTTAAGTGTTTTTTTGTTGTTGTTGTTTCTTTGTTTGTTTGTTTTTTTACCATCCTGAGACCTTACTTTGAATATGTGCTATTTTGGCTAACTAGTATAAATGGGTCTGTTCTACATACCAACTCACTGTTATTTAATGGCAAGCTCAGTATAATCCTCTTTTCTTCCTTCCTTTTCCAGGAGTTCAGTGTATTCCACAAAGAGCAGCACTTCTAAAATCCATGTTGAATTTCCTCAAGAAGGCTATTCAAGACCCTGCTTTTTCAGATGGCATACGACATGGTATTTGATTCTGGATTTTTTAAAAATAAATTTTATTTATTACTATTATGTTTTAATTTGAAAGCAGAGAGAGAGGGAAAGTAAGAAAGCAAGCCACCAGGTCCAGGGCTCAAACCATGGTTGGCCTGTGGGAGTCCAGTGCCTTAACCACCATTCTACCTGCTGGCCCCTCTTGATATTTTTTTGAAGAATGACTCAAAGACTGGTCCTTTTTATTACTATTCTGACACTTAATCTTCTTTTACAGAGCAGATATAAGAATAGTCTATGCCATTTGAAGAGCTTTTACTTATTTAATGTTACTTTTTCTAGGTTTGTGGGTTGTTCAACTATTTTCATAATGACTCTTTACACACTGCCTTTTTTTTTTCTTTTCAACCTTTTGACTATGTGCTCCCATCCATCTGCTACACCTCTCCGATTCTCTGTCATCCTCTTTTTAACTCATTTTTTTAGGTAGTTTTTTGTGTGGACAAAGAAATAATAAAACACGAGACGATGAATAGGGACCATTTGATTGTAATCAACACAGATTTTGTTTATCATGGTGGGGTATGTGTAACATACTGCTCCATTATGCTCTCTTCACACTACTCCCAGTTGTTCATATTCTCTTAATTTTCACTTTTCTCAGTGATGGATGGCTCTCTGCCTACCTCTCTGAAACACATCATCAGCAATGCAGAATACTATGGCCCATCACTCTTCCTCCTAGGTAAGTGAACTTGACAGCTGGTTATACCAAGCTGAGATATAATCCAACAGAGCTTTTTGTTCTATATCTTTGCAAATTTTACCGTCCATATTTGTTCACTGTGCAATTACATATTTTACTGGTAATGAAAATAAAGGTCAGAAATCAGTTTCATATAAATACTAATTTCAGTGCCAAATATATCTTTTTCAGCAGTATATTATGAACTATTTGTAGTAAGTATTATTATTGTATATTTGGCTCATTTATGCTATACTTAAGCTTCAAGTAGGATTTTTTTTTAAAGAAATATGTCTTTATTCAATGGTTATTTCCTAACTATGGTCTGTGAAATTCAGTGAAAGTGGTTTCCATTCTCAGAGTCAGATGTCAGACCAGCAAATTTTACTATAGAAAATTTTTTGTACTAAACAGAAGGTAATTTGGGGGTGAGCCAGTGGCATGTTGATTTAGACGCCTGTTTCTCACATGGCCCACTGTGCAGTTTGAATCCCAGATCCAGTGACTTGAAAAACACATCAGGAGCATATGTTTAAAGGTCCAAAATTCCAAGAGGAAAATGGATTACAGCATGGTCACCTCTCCCCCTACCCTCAGGATGATTTCTCACCCTCCCCTTCTGTGTCTATGTTTCTGGTGAGCACATGTACCCTATAGCCCAAAAAGGAGCCTTTTAAAATTACAGCTTTGGAGACTCTAGGTACTTTCTACTTACTTGCAGAAAAATATTTTTATATTTTGAGATTGAAATTGCACTGAGTGTGGTTAAAACCTCATTTTTATTAACAGGTGCATTTCTTGAGTACCATTCTTTAGATAATGTGCTAAAAATACATAGGCTTCTAGAATTCTCTTTTAAAACTCTTAAGGAATTTAGTGTAAAATTTAATAATAGAGAAAATCTACTAGAACTATAGCAGGCATTCTTTTTTATAGTTTGGGGTGTCTGGGGACAGTAGTTTTGGCTACTACAACTTTAATACTTCCTTGGCCCCACAACTTTAATACTTCCTTGGCCCCTTATTAAAACAATTCAGGATTTTTATATATTATCAGTGAATTGTGTGAGTTTACAGAATTAAAATATTTCTTCATAATTGTTAATGTTGATTTCTTTTTATTTGCATTTTTAATTTCATTTTCTTTTATACATGTTCAATCACATTATTTAGCTTTCAAAGTGAATATTTGAACATGTGAACATTTCTCCCTATTCCAGTAGCTAAAACCATAAAATATCTTCAACAGACAATACTACATGGATTATCTACATAGTGTTGCTATCTGCATATAGATTGTTTTGTTGCTTAATAATTATTTTTTTCTTCTTTTTTGGGGGAGAGATTTTTGCTATAGGGTGTGTGCGTTCGCCAGTTAGACAGAGACAGAGGGACAGAAAGCGAGAAACGAGAAATCACCCCCCAGGGGGATGGCCATGCCGCAGTCCCTTCTCCTCCATTCTCCTCTCAGGATCTTGGGCACACACGCACATGCACCCGGTATGAGTTTAAGTCACCGGGTCCGGGACGCAAACCGCGGTCGAAAACATGGGAGTCCAGCGACATAGCCATTATGCTAACTGCTGGTCCCATTGCTTAATAATTTTTATGACTTTGTTATTTTTTTATTTTATTATTTATCCATTCGATCACTATACATCATTTTGATTGTGAGGAGATTTTACTCAGCATCATACACAACTCAGTCCAGTTGAATACTATACACATCCTCATCAACAGATCACAAACCTTATCTGTGTCCCACAAATATCTTATCTCTCCTTATTTTCCCCTAGTTTCCTTTCCTGCACTCTTCCCCTCGTACACTCTCCTTCCACTTTGTCTCTGGTATCCACAACAATTTTTAATTCTTTTATGTCCTCCAGTCTTTTTTTGGGGGGGTGGGAGGGTGGAGGTTTTTGCTACAGGATGCGTGCACTTGCCAGACAGACAGAGACAAACAGCAAGAAATCAGCCCCCAGGCAGGATGGCCACGCTGCAATCCCTTTTCCATTCTCCGATCGGGATCTTGGGCATGCATGCGCACATGCCCAGCATGAGTTTTAAGCCACCCAGTCCAGTACTCGAACTGTGGTCGACAATATGCAAGTCCATTGACATAGCCATTACGCTAACTGCTGGTCCCAATGTCCTCCTGTCTTTCAGTCTCTACCATAGAGTGCAAAAGGTCTGTATATGTTAAGCGGAGACATACAATGTCTCTCTTTCACAGTCTTACTTGCTTCAGTCAGCAAAAAATCTTCAATATTCATACACTTTCTATCAAATTCTAGGGCCTCAATATGCAAGTCCATTGACATAGCCATTACGCTAACTGCTGGTCCCAATGTCCTCCTGTCTTTCAGTCTCTACCATAGAGTGCAAAAGGTCTGTATATGTTAAGCGGAGACATACAATGTCTCTCTTTCACAGTCTTACTTGCTTCAGTCAGCAAAAAATCTTCAATATTCATACACTTTCTATCAAATTCTAGGGCCTCGTTTTTTTTTTTATGGCTGAATAATATTCCATGGAGTATATGTGCCACATTTTTTTTATTTAAATTTATTTATTTGCGTTCATTCACTGTACATCATTACAGCATATAAAACGAGATTTTTCATCCAGAGTACACTGTATATTGTCTCAATCAAGCACATCATCAAACATGTTATTGTCAGCAAATAATTTTCCATTTCTTGTTTTCTGTATGTTTTGCTTTCCTTCCCCCATCCTTGATTCCCTATCTCTTACCCTCTGCCATCTCCCACTCTCCTCCCACACTGTCTCTGGTATCTATGTTTGCTTTCTATA
>NW_006203586.1:224006-227062 GCF_000334495.1 Tupaia belangeri chinensis | reverse complement strand
AAAATGTGATTTCCCATACAGAATATACTGTATAGTGACTTAATCATGCATATTATTATAAAAAAATTTCCATTTCTAGTTCCTGGAATTCTTTTTACCCCTCTTTCTGGCCCTCTGTCCTTTCCCACCCTCTTCTCACGCTATCTCTGGTGTCTACAATTGTCTTCCATTCCTTTCCCACCCACTATGCATTGATCACACAATTTCTTACATAATCTAACTACTTTCGATGGTGAGTTCACTCATTACTATTAAGAAAACCAGTTTTAACTTAAAGAAATGCCATGGAACTTTGCTTAAAGCCAAGAAACAGGTTAGGATTCTGTTCAAATGGTAGGTGCATAAATCTATCAATCTCATGTACTTTAATCTTCTGTTATGGTTCAATTTTCCTGATTAAATTCTGGGATATAATACTCAACTCCAGATTTGTCCCTACGATTAAGTTGGCCAACTTTCTTAGTTTCTGAACTCTAATTTCCGTGTGCCTGTATTTAATTTTCCTGATATAGCACACCCTTGGGAACCTCTTCGAGATCTGGTCTAGTACTGGTAAATTGTTTCAGATTTTATTTATCTGAGAATGTTCTTGTCTTTTCTCCCCACATGAAAGATAATCTTGACGGGTACAGTATTCTTGGCTGAAATTGCTTCTCTCTTAACACTCTGAATATATTTTCCCATTCTCTCCTCACTTGCATTGTTTCCGATGAGAGATCTGCTGTTAGCCTGATGGGATGTCCTTTGTAGGTAACTTGATGTTTTTCTCTTGCCAATCTTAGTATGTTGTCTTTGTCTGTGGTTTTAGTCAACCTGTTTATAATGTGTCTTGGAGAAGATCTTCTTGGGTTGATTCTATTTGGGATCCTTTGTATTTCTTGGGACTGGATATTTGAATGTCTCTCTAAGTTTGGAAAGTTTTCTTGCAGAATTTCATGGAATAGATTATCAATGCCCTTATGGGTCTCTTCACCTTCTGGAATGCCAATTATCCGGATGTTTGGACGTTTGATGGTATCCAGTACTTCTTGCATATTATTCTCAAATTTTGGGGCCATTTTCTCAGTCTTCATGGTGGAGTTTTCTAGGCCAGCCATTTTCTCTTCTACGTCTGAGAGTCTATTTTCTGTATAATCTAGTCTGCTTTTAATACTTTCAAGGGAGATTTTGACTTCCTGTATTATAGACTTCATCTCTAACAGTTCCGTTTGAGTCTTTTGTAAAGTCTGTAATTCCTCTTTTAGATCTTGCAAGAATTTCCTCATTTTCTGGAACTTGTCAACTTCTTTCTCTTTTCTCTTTAGCAGTTCATTGTCACTCTTCTCTTCCATCTCTGTTAGCTTCGACATTATGAATGCTCTTAATTCCCTATCAGACATTTCCATGATTTTCACCGAACTGCTTGTGAAGAAGAGTTACTCTTTTCCCGTGGAGGAGAGGTATTTTCTTGCTTTCCCATATTTCTTTTGATCCGGTGGTGATTTCTTGTCATCTGATGGATGGTGTGTTTCTTTCAAATTCTTGAAGTACAATCATGCTAGCTTGTTTGCTGGAGGCTGAGTTATCAGTAGAAAATCTTTATTTCTCGTGTGTCCCAAAATACCTAGTTCCCAGGAGCCATGAGAAATCTTCTCTGTGCCACAGTTTTTCAATCCATTCATCCATTTTTGGACATTTGGGTTGGTTCCATGTCTTAGCAATCGTGAATAGTGCTATAATATATATAGCTGTGCAAGCATTTTCCAACTGAGCATTTTCCTGTCCTTTGGCTAGTACCCAGGAGTGGAATTGCTGTGTCATATGGTAGTTCTATTTGAAGTTCTTTGAGGAAACTCCATATTGTTCTCCACAAGTGGCTGGACCAATTTACATTCCCACCAACAATGTAGGAGTGCATTCCCCTTTCACCACATCCCCTCTAGCACTTAACTTATTTTTTTAATCTTCGCCATTCTAACTGGGTTTAGGCAGTATCTCATTGTGGTTTTGATCTGCATATCGCTTACAATGAGGGATGTTGAGCATTTTTTCATAACGCTTTTGGACTGTTCATATATCTTCTTTAGGGAGTTGTTTATTCAGCTCATTTTCTCATCTTTTAATTCAGTTAATAATTTTCTTCTGGGTAAGCTGCATAAGTTCTCTGTGTATTCTGGTTATCAGTCCCTTATCTGAGGTACAGTTAATAAAAACTCCTATTCTGAGGGCTGTCAATTCACATGAATTATAGTGTCCTTTGCTGTGCAGAAATTTCTTAATCTGATGTAATCCCACCTGTCTATTTTCATGATGATTGCCTATACTTTGGGGGTCTTACTTAAGAAGTCTTTGTCTACCCCAATGTCTCCCAGAGTTTTCTGCCAATAGTTTTATAGTCTGCAGTCTTAGGTTTAGACATTTAATCCACTTTGAGTTGATTTTGTTTGTTTGTTTGTTTTTGTTTTTTATTTATTTCTTTTTTTATATACATTCAATCGCATTGTTTAGCTTACAGTGTGAACATTTCAATTTGTGAACATTTCTCCCCAGTCCTTTTGATCAAAATATCTGCAACCGATAACACCACACTTCCCCATCCCGTCAATGTTCTACCTCCGTATCCATTCTCCAGATGTCCTTCATTAGGCCTCACTCCTCCACATACACCTCATCTGACATTCACACCCATGTCTTGTGTTTGTACAACCGTTAGTCAATCAGTTTCAGTCATAGAGGGCAAACATTCGGTATATGTTAAGTGGGGACATATAATATCTCTCCTTCATACCTGGCTTACCTCACTCAGCAGTAAATCTTCCATATTCTTCCACTTTCTGTCAAAAGCCACGGTTCTGGGGACCAGCATTTAGTGTAATGGCTATGTCGCTGGACTCCCACATAGTTGACCACGGTTCAAGTCCCGGGTCCGGTGGCTTAAACTCACGCCAGGTGCATGTGCATACGTGCCCAAGATCCTGAGAGGAAAATGGAGGAGAAGGGATTCCGACATGACCATCCCCCCTGGGGGGTGATTTCTCGCTTTCCGTCTCTATGTCTCTCTCTGTCTGTCTGGTGAG
>NW_006203586.1:221998-222463 GCF_000334495.1 Tupaia belangeri chinensis | reverse complement strand
CCCTAAATATTGAATACTTTTGGTGGCTATGGTAAATGAAATAACTTTTTTCAGTTCTATCTCAGTCTGCCTGTTATTCGTATATAGAAATGCTATCGACTTCTGTATATTGATTTTATATCCTGCCACTTTACTGTAATCATGTATTACTTCCAGTAGTTTTTCCATGGAGACTATTGGGTCTTCTATGAATACAATCATGTCGTCTGCAAATAGAGACTGTTTCACCTCTTCTTCTCCTATTCGAATGCCCTTTATTTTTTCCTCTTTTATGATTTCGTTCGCGAGAACTTCCAGTACTATATTAAAAAGGAGTGGAGACAGTGGGCTTCTTTGTCTTGTTCCTGTGTTTAGTGGGAAAGCTTCCTGCTTTTCTCCGTTGAGGATGATGTTCGCTATGGGTTTTGTTTTTTTGTGGGGGTTTTTTGTGGGGGGGGGGGGGTTGAGAGGGGTTTTACTATACGG
>NW_006203586.1:221435-221881 GCF_000334495.1 Tupaia belangeri chinensis | reverse complement strand
CCCGCGCCCAGAGTGAGTTTTAAGCCACCGGGTCCGGGACGCGAACCACAGTCATCTACATGGGAGTCCAGCGACATAGCCATTGCGCTAACTGCCAGTTCCCCGCTATGGGTTTTTCATAGATGGCTTTTGTGTTGAGAAATGGCACGTCCATACTGATTTTGCTGAGAGTCTTGATCATGAAGGAATGTTGTATATTATCAAATACTTTTTCTGCTTCAATCTATATGACCATATGGTTTTTATTCTTATTCCTGTTAATATGATGTATTACATTTATGATTTTGCGTATGTTGAACCAACCTTTCATTCCTGGAATAAAGCCTACCTAATCTTGGTGTATGATCTTCTTTATAAGTTATTGAATATGATTTGCTAGTATGTTGTTGAGAATCTTTGCATCTATGTTCATCAGAGATATTGGTCTATAGTTTTCCTTCCTTGTC
>NW_006203586.1:211490-219143 GCF_000334495.1 Tupaia belangeri chinensis | reverse complement strand
TTTGGGGTCCTTTGTATTTCTTGGGTCTGGATGGTTGAGTGCCTCTCTAGGCTTTGGAAATTTTCTTCCAGGATTTCATGGAATAGATTTTCCAGTCTGCTATTAGTTTCTTCACCTTCTGGGATGCCAATGATTCTGATGTTTGGGCATCTAATAGAATCTAGTATTTCTCATATATTATCCTCTTGTTTTTTTTAGTTATTTTCTTGATCTTTTTGGTGTTTTTTTCTAGATCAGAGGTTTTATCTTCTACATAGGAGATTCGATCCTCAGCATGGTCTTATCGGCTCTTAATACTTTCCAGAGAGTTTTTGATTTCTTTTATTATAGACTTTATGTCTAATTGTTCTGCCTGATTCTTTCTCAGAGTATTCATTTCTTCTTTCATATCCTGGAAGGACTTCCTAATTTCCTGCAGTTCGTTGTCTCTTTTCTGTTCCAATTCACAGAATTTGGTTACCATGAATGTTCGAAATTCTGTGTCTGTCATTTTGGTAATATCCTCCATATTTATGAGACATGGAGGGGCGTTTTCCTTTGTTGGAGACATATTTCCTTGTTTATTCAGACCTGAGGCTCTTTTTGTACTTCTAACCATTGGAAGATTAATTCCCTTTTGAAAACCTCTTGGGGGAACGTTTCTCCCACTAGGAGTAAGAGCATTTTGGATGGGGATAGATGTTTGCTGAAGTCTCTCTTCTGTTGTTTTTACCAATGTGCTCTCAAGAGGGGAACTCTACTGAGGTGTCTAAAAAGCAGTATCTCCGTTTTCACAGGTGGATCAGTACAAGGGAGGATCCCAGAGACACTTACCTTACTAGGAAATTTCAGATATATGATTCTAGACCTGTCTAGTCCCTCTGGCAGGGTAAAAAATGAGAAGGAGAGGATAATATGAAACGAAATGGAAGACAACAGAGAAAAATAAAGTAAAAGTCGCGCGCTGGGCGTTAGCACGCCTGCTGGCAGGCAAGGAGAGTCTAGGAGGTGGAGTCTTGGGCTAGGGTGTCTGGAAGTGGGGTGGGGTTAGAGTTGACCCTCCCTCCATATCCCTTGCTGGCCAGAAGCCTGTAGATGGACCTTTCACCTGCTGGCAGGCAAGGAGAGTCTATGGAGAGAGGCAGAGCTAGGTATTAACAAGAGAATACCGGGGTTTCCTTTGAGTTGATTTTTGTTAATGGTGAGAGATAGGGTTCAAATTCATCTTTCTGCAGGTAGATACCTAGTTTTTCCAGCACCATTTGCTAAAGATGTTTTCCTTTTCCTACTGTATTAACTGGTACCCTTTGTCAAAGATGAGTTGGCTATATGTTTTAGGCTTTATTTCTGGGGTCTGTACTCTTTTCCATTGGTCCACATGTCTCTTTTTGTGCCAATACCATATGATTTTGATTATCACAGCTTTCTAATATATTTTGGGGTCAGGAAGTGAGATGCCCCCTACTCTGCTCTTTTTTTTTTCTTTTGTGTATAATAGACATTTATTTAAAGTAATACACCTGCAGATCAAATTATTTTTATATTAAAATTTTCAGGTTCTACCCCAACTTCATAAAAATACTTCAAGAACAACCACATCCACGATTCCAACCTAGTTACTTCTTTGCCCACTCTTCTCAATACCATTTTCAAATACCATCCAGCCACCTACCTGATGCTGAAAATGCCAGCCTGCTCGCCATTTTGACCCTGCTCTACTCTTCTTGCGCAGGGTCGCTTTGGCAATATGTGGTCTTTTATGGTTCCTTACAAATTCTATGATTATCTTTTCTTGATCTGTAAAGAATGTCTCTTGTAGTTTTATTGGGATTGCGTTAACCATGTAGATTAGTTTGGGAAGGATTGCCATTTTGATTATATTAATTCTGCCAATGCAGGAACATGGGATGTCCTTCCACTTTTTGTGTCCTTTTTGACTTCCTTCTTAAGGTTTTCATAGTTTTCCTTATACAGGTTTTTGACATCCTTGGTTAGTTTTATTCTTAGGTATTTTATACTTCTTGTGGCTATGGTAAACGGGATTACTTTCTTCAGTTCTGTCTGTCTACTTGTTGTGTACATAAATGCTATAGATTTTTGTAAGTTATAACCTGGCACTTTATGCATTTATTACTTTGAGAAGTTGTTCCTTGGATATTATTGGGTCTTCTATGTACATAATCATGTTGTCTGCAAACAGATTCAGCTCTTCATTCCCTATTGGAATGCCCTTTATTTCCTTCTTTCGTGTGATCACATTGGCTAGGACTTTCAGTATTATATTGAATAGGAGCAGAGAAACTGGGCAGGCTTGTACCCGTTTTTAGTGGAAAAGCTTTCATCCTTTCCCCATTCAGCATAATGTTAGATATAGGTTTTTCATAGATGGCTTTTATTATGCTGAGACATGATCCTTCACTGCCAATTTTCCTGAGAGTCTTAATCATAAAGGAATGTTGTATTTTGTCAAATGCCTTTTCTGTATCAGTTGAGATGATGTATTTTTTATCTTTCTTTCTGTTGATGTGGTATATTACATTTATCATTTTGCGTATGTTGAACCACCCTTGCATCCCTGGAATGAAGCCTACCTGTTTGTGATGAATAACCTTTTTTATATGCTATTGAATACAGTTAGCAAGTATCTTGTTGAGAATTTTTGCATCTATATTCATCAGAGATATAGGTCTATAGTTTTCCCTTTTTGTTGTATCCTTATCTGTTTTGGGAATGAGGGTAGTGGAGGCTTCATAGAATGATTTTTGAAGGGTTTCTTATTTTTGGATCAATAAAAACTGTGTAAGTAGGGTGGGGGTTATCTCTTCTTTAAAAGTTTTGTTAAATTCAGCAGTGAAGCCATCAGGACCTGGACTTTTCTTTGTTGGGAGGTTATTTATTACCGATTCAATCTCCTTGTTTGTTATAGGTCTATTCAGACATTCTATGTTCTCCTGTGTCAATCTTGGTAGATAGTATGTGTCCAGGTATTCGTCCATCTCATCCAGGTTTTCTTCTTTGTTTGCATATAATCGCTGATAGTATCCTCTAATGATGTTTTGTATTTCTGTTATGTCTGTTGTAATATTGCTTGATTCACTGTAATATCTTTTCAGAGAACCAGCTTTTGCTTTCATTTATTTTCTGTATGGTTCACTTATTTTCTAATTCATTTATTTTTGTTCGAATCTTTATTATTTTTTTTTCCTGCCTTTTTTTGGGATTTATCTGTTGTTGTTTTCCCAATTCCCTGAGACATGATGTTAGGTTGTCCTTTTACCACCTTTCCAACCTTTTGCTTGTGTACACTAATTGCTATGAACTTCTCTCTTAAGACTGTTTTGTCAATGTCTCATAAATTATGGAAACTTCTTTACTCATTATCATTTGTTTCCATGAATCTTTTTATTTCAGTCTTGATGTCTTCAGTAATCATGTCTGTCAGAAATAGATTATTTAGTTTCCTTGTATTTGTGTCTTTTCAAGAGTTTTTCTTGAGATTAATATCAAGTTTAATTTTATCATGGTTGGAGTAGATGCTGGATATAGTTTCTATGCCTTTGAATGTGGAAAGGCTGGTTTTGTGCCTTATCCTGTGGTCAGTCTTTGAGAAAGCACCAAGCGGGCCTAGAAAAATGTTTATTTTGTATCTTTTTGGTGAAAAGTTCTATAGATGTCTAACAAGTCCATCTGATTTATGGTATCATTTAGGTCCAGAATATCTTTGCTTATTTTTTGTCTTGTTAACCTGTCTAAAGAAAACAATGGGGTGTTGAGATCTCCAAGAATTATTGTGTTATAGTCTATCCCTACTTTTAGATTTCATAGTCTTTCCTTTACATATTTGGGTCCTCCTGAGTTCAGTGCATAGATATTTATAAGTGTTATATCTTCTTGATGAAATAGTCCTTTTACTACTATATAATGCCCTTCTTTGTCTCTTCCTACCACTTTTGTATTAAAGCCTATTTTGTCAGAAATCAGTATAGCGACTCATGCTCTTTTTTTTATTTCCATTTGCATGGAATACTTTTTTTTAGCTCTTCACTTTTAGTCTGTGTATATTTATGAGATGGGTTTCTTTCTTTCTCTCATTTTTTTAAACAATTTTTCATTTATTTATTTCCATTTGTTATCACTATTTTTTTTAACTTGATCATACAGAAGCACAGAGAGAGAGAAAGGGAAAGTGAGAAAGCAAGCCACACAGGTCTGGGACTTGAACCCCAGTCAGCAATGTGGGAGTCCAGCGCCTTTAACCACCACGCCACCTGCCGCCCCCATGGGTTTCTTGAGGGCAGTAGATGGAGGATTTCTGATTTTTAAACCATTCAGCCAGTCTATGTCTCTTGATTCGAGAATTTAATCCATTTACATTCAACGTTATTATCGATATTTCCGGACTTGTCTCTACCATTAAGTTGGCTATATTCCTGGTTGTTTTTGTTCTATAATTGCTGTCTGTCTTTAGTTTTCTTGGTATAGTACTCCTTTCAGAATTTCTTGAAGAGCTGGTCTGGAGTTGGTAAATTCTTTCAGGCTTTGTTTATCTGAGATTGTTCTTATATGCTTTTCCCATATGAAAGATAATCTTGCCAGGTATAGTATTCTTAGTTGAAATTGTTTTTCATTTAACACTTCGAATACATTTCCCCATTCCTTCCTTGCTTATATTGTATCTGATGAGCAGTCAGATGTTAGCCTAATGGGCTAGCCTTTGTTTGATTTGTCATTTCTCTCTTGCCAATCTTAGTAAATTTTCTTTGCCTGTGGTTTTGGACAATCAAGCTATGATGTGCCATGGAGAGAATCTTCTTGGATTGATTCTACTTGGGGCTCTTTGTATTTCTTGTGTCT
The DNA here is from genome assembly GCF_000334495.1 of Tupaia belangeri chinensis. Taxonomy (NCBI): domain Eukaryota; kingdom Metazoa; phylum Chordata; class Mammalia; order Scandentia; family Tupaiidae; genus Tupaia; species Tupaia belangeri. The sequence goes on along the minus strand of NW_006203586.1, from coordinate 214,310 downwards.
GGATGTTTAAATGCCTCTCTAGATTTGGAAAGCTTTCTTCCAGAATTTCATGGAATAGATTATCAATGCCTTTATTAGTTTCTTCACCTTCTGGTATGTCAATTATTTGGATGTTTGGACATTTCATGGTATCTAGTACTTGTATAGTATCCTCAGTTTTCTTGGCTCTTTTCTCTGTATTTTTTTATAATTTTTTCCAGGTCATTGGTGGTGTCTTCTTCCACGATTTGATCTTCTGCATGGTCTACCCTGCTTTTAATACTTTTGAGGGAGATTTTGATTTCCTGTATTGCAGCCTTCATACCTAACAGTTCCTATTTTTTTTTTTTTAATGGTGTTCAATTCTTTCATAATGTGGAAGGACTTCCTGATCTCTTAGAGCTCAATGTCTTTTTTTCTCTTGCATCTCATAGAATTTCATTACTATGAATTCTCTAAATTCTTTTTCTGACATTTTTGGTAATATCCTCTAATATTTTCCTAATTGGAGATGAATTAGAGAGATCCTTTACAGGTGATGTATTACTTCATTCTGTCATCCTTGAGGCTCTTTTCCCATTTTTGGTGGTTGTTAATATATTTACTTTTGGCTAATTTGAGGGAGAAGGATTCTGTAAGTGTGAGCTCATGTGTTTCCCTAACTGAAATAATTCCTTGCTATTTTTCACTTTTACTGTGTCCTCCATGACACAGGAGGAGTGTTGTAATTGGATTTTTGAAGGATAGTTTCCCTCTTTTTACAATCAGTAGTACAGTCATGGGCAAAGAATTCTCTATTACTCTCAATATTCAGATGTTTAGTTACTAAGTACCTCGTCTTCTCTAGGCTGTGGATAAGGGTTCAGTAATAAAATAGGAACGTAAGAAAAAAAAAAGAGAATAGAAAGCAACAATAGGGAGAAAAAAATGAAGTGATAAGAAAGCAGATATCTGAATAAAAAGTGATGAAATAGGAAGGAAAAAAAAGAACTAGAACACAAGGAGGAGAAAAAATACGTCACGGAAAATAAAAAAGGGTTAAAAAGTAAAAACTGCACTTGTGCACCGCGCAAGGACAGCAGAGATGGATCTGTGGGATGGATCCTGACATGGGTAAGAGGAAGTAAAAGAAATTAACAAGTTAAAAGCACAAGGAAGGAGACAGAAAAGCTGCCTTTTTTTCCTTGAAGTGGGGGGAAAGTTGGAGAGACAGAAAAGAGCAAGAGGGGAATGCATTTCTTTTCTTACCTTTCTGGCCCTGGGTTCTTTGGCGAGGGGTACTGGCCCAGCTGGAGGAGCTTCACCACTGTGAAGCTGGACCTGGAAGGTGCAGCACAGCAGAGATGGACCTGCCTAAAGGATCCTGACCTTTCTAGCCCTGGGTTCTTTGGGACTGGGGTGGGTACTGGCCTAGCTGGGGGAGTTTCATCGCTATAAAACTGGACCCAGAAGGTACAGGACACCAGAGCTGGACCTGCCTAAAGGACCCTCTATTGTTTTGTTTTGTGTTATTTGTTGGTCTTACTGCATTGGCAAAGATTTCTGATACAGTACTGAATAGCAGTGGTGAAAATAGGTCTCTTTGCTTTGTTCTTGACCTTAAAGGGTAATAGTATTCAGTATAACACCATTAAGTGTGAGGTTAGCAGATTTTGTGTTGAAAGTTTTGTTCCTCTTTATTATGTTGAAGAACTGTTACGTTATGGCAACTCCATCGTGACAAGGAGTGTCTCCTTCCCAAGGTTAGGTTCACCTGAATACACTTATCCTTCAATATGTTTGAAAAAAGATTTGTTACGCAGGTGAGGAAGTCCTGAAGTCCCGAAGTCCCAAGGCCAGGGACAAGGGAAGAGACCTTTCTCTGGGAGAAAACCCAGAACAGAGAACAGCAAGCAGACAGGTGTTGTGCTTTGCTTTGCTTTGCTTTGCTTTGCTTTGCTTTGCTAAAGAACTTTAAAAGACCAGCGAGTGGACACACATAACTTGTGGGGTTGAGACTGGTGGCAAGGAACATGTGAACACCTATCAGGATAATGTAGCAAACAACAGATCCAGACAGAAAATGAGATTTAGAACAGTGAATCAAATGCCAAGATGTCCATATTGCTTCCCTGTGGTCCTAACTTATCTCTCACATTTGAATTAGCGTAGTAGCCTCTCATGTTTCCTATAAATAAACTTGTAGTTGAGAGAGACTAGATTTGCAAAGCCAACCCAAAATAATTAGGTTAGCTGTTATTTTATCCCTGTAAATAATAATGTGGAGTGTTTTACCTCAGAGCGAAAAAAAGAGTCAGGAAAAGAAATCAGTGGGGGTCAGATTACCTCTTGGAGTATTTTCGTGATCTAATAGATGTCTTGGTTTGTTGTTTTACATTTGCTGAAATGGTCTATATCGCATTTTTTTGTATTACTGGCCCATGTGCAGTAGGAATTCCCTTTAAGTCATGAACTCTACCTTAAAATACCAGTAGGTAGTTTAATGCCAGTCTGTTATCAGATATCATAGCAACTAGATTGCTTTGTCCATCATTGAAAGCAAACTAAAGCTTGAATGTTGGTTTATGTGGTCTGCCAGCATTTGTGACATTGTCTGGGTAACTTCTAAGGGTTGAGTGTGTATAAAAAATGCTTAAACTTGTGCCCATTACTCCAAAGATGGTGTTGAGGCCCCTCTTGTGGCAAGACTTCATAAAATACTAGCCTTTTTCATGAAAAATGGCCCTGGGTGCTCTCTCTTAGGGTAAGACTTCATGGAAAAGCTAGACTTCATCATTGGATATCAGGTGCCCTGAATACCAAATGTTCATATGACATAGGTTAAATAGAGTAAAAGGAAGC
>NW_006203586.1:207742-211460 GCF_000334495.1 Tupaia belangeri chinensis | reverse complement strand
GCTGAACAGGTGGTATGACGTAGAATACTTAATAGCCCAAGTGGATTAGAAGGTGAAGTTTCCAGTGGGCAAATCTATATGAGGGTGAGCTTGCAAGGATAAGTAGTCTGTACATAGGGACAGAATTATGTGTATTATCAGTTGGTGGTGAGAGAGCCTGGAAAGGGCAAGAATTCCATTAAGTTGATGAGAAAGTACCTGGTGAGTTTATCATATCCTGCTGTAATAATTTGTAGGTGAGACCCACCATATAAAGATTCTAACTCTTCTTTCCTCCTGTGTCCTACTCTTAGCTCTTTTACACCTAGGTATACCTCCACCTACCTTTTCTTCTCTCACCTCCTGCGTTATGCCTCACCGTATTTTGTTCGTCTGTCTATGCTGTTTCTAACCTAGCCAGTGCCAACACTTATGGTTACTAGTGACTTCTTAACCAGAAAGAGCGAGTGTAGTCAGTATGAATATTAATGACTTCTTAGGGGACAGAGCTTGATTATTTTAAATAGTTGCCCCAGCTAGGATATGTTAATATTTGCTGGATGCTTAGCAATCAGGTAACATTATGTCTTGCTATTCCATAGATAATATCTATCAGTTTGAGGAAAGAAATGTGGGTGATGACTGTGGAATAGTGGTGAGGAAAATGTGGGCTTAGCTATCAAACAGTGGAAAATCATCTGATGTGGCTGAGTTTATCAGTTGTGTTGAATTCATCATCTAAGCTGTAGTAGACGGCTGAGTACATAGACATCCTGACCTAGCTCCAAAACCTTGATAAACAGACTTTTGTACTTTAGAGAAATTATTATGAAAGTGACTGAAAATCACTGTTCTACTCAACATTTTTCTGTTGCTATTACTGAATACCACAGACTAGGTAATTTATAAAGAATAAAGGTTTAGGCACCTCATGTTCTAGAGGTCCAAGATTAAGGGAATTCTTCCTAGTAAGGGCTTTACAGAGTTTCAAGGTGGTATAGGAGATTACATGCTGAGAAGGCAAGAACATATGTCAGCTCTGGTCCCTCTCCCTCTAATTATAAACCCACCAATAGTCAATAATAGGTGCCCCACCCTGATGAATTTACTTAATCCTAAATACCTGCTAGAGGCCCAACTTGTTAACACTGTAGTCTTTCAAATAAGTATCTACCCTTTTAGTACCATCACAATGACAACCAAATACTATGATGTGAATTTTTAAGAAACCACTTTTTTCTTTTTCTAACATGTATTTATTTATTTATTAATTTGTTGTGATTTTCAAGCCACCAGGTCTGCGACTCAGACTGTAGTCAGCCATGTGGGAATCCAGCACTTTAACCACCATGCCACCTGTTGATGTTGAAAATGTATTCTAATCAAAGATATTACCATTCTTATTAACTTCAACAGCTAATTTTCTATTTTGCGATTCTTTTCTTTTTTCTTAAAGAGAGATTTTTGCTATAGGGCACCTGTGCTCTCTGGAGAGACAAAGACAGAAAAAAGGAAATCACATATGCACACACACACCCATCCCCAGGGAGATGGCCCTGCCACAATCCCTTCTCCTCCATTCTCCTCTTGGGATCTTGGGCATGCACACACATGCACCTAGCGTGAGTTTTAACCCATCGGATCCGGGACTCGAACCACAGTTGACTAAATGGGAGGCTAGTCCCTATTTTATTTTGTAACTATTTTACTTCTTTCTTTTTTCCCCTTGATTTCCTCCCTCTCACCCTCACCTACTCTCACACTGTCTCAGGTACCACAGTTGCTTTCCATGTCTTTGTATTTGTCCAGTATTTCAGTTTATCCCATAGAGTGCAGACATTTAGTATATATGTGGAGACAGACAGTGTTTTGAGAGGTTTTCGCCATAGGGCACATGCGCTCACCAGACAGAGAGAGACATAGAGACAGAAAGCGAGAAATCACCCCCCAGGGGGATGGTCACGCTGGAATCCCTTCTCTTGGGATCTAGGGCACACACGCACACGCACCCAGCGTGAGTTTTAAGCCACTGGGTCCGGGACGCGAACCGTGGTCGACCTCGTGGGAGTCCAGCAACATAGCCATTACGCTAACTGCTGGTTCCCCTGAGTTATATTCTGTAGTGTATATGTTCCACACCTTTTTCGATCCATTCGTCTGTTTGTGGACGTTTGGGTTGGTTCTCTATCTTAGCAATAATGAGTAGTGCGGCAATACATGAATGTGCAAATGTTTTTCTGACTGAGCATTTTCTTTTTTTATTTAAATTGATTTATTTGCGTTCATTAACTATACATCATTACAGCAAACAAAATGAGATTTCCCATCCAGAATACACTGTATATTGGCTCAATCAAGTACATCAACATACGTGTTGTTGTCAACAAATAATTTTCCATTTGTTTCCTGTATATTTTGTTATTTTTGCCATCTCTCACCCTCTGCCATGTCTCACCCTTTTCCCACACTGTCTCTGATATCCATGGTTGTTTTCTATGCCTTTTCCCTCCCATTTTATTTATTTGCTAAAGAACTTAATTTATCTAAATACCTCCAATAGCAAGCACAGCTATACATATCCATGAACACAAGTCTGACTTCAGGCATAAACCTCAGTGAGTAGAATGAACATATTCTAAAGTAGCATCCAGCTGAGACTATATAGCTTACTACAGTCATCAAATATGCATTTTTTTTTAATTTCAAGAAAAATAGTTTTCGGGAACCAGCAGTTAGCGTAATGGCTATGTCGCTGGACTCCCACGTAGTTGACCACGGTTCGCGTCCCGGACCCGGTGGCTTAAAACTCACGCCAGGCGCATGTGCGTGCATGCCCAAGATCCCGAGAGGAGAACGGAGGAGAAGGGATTGCGGCGTGACCATCCCCCCCTGGGGGTGATTTCTCGCTTTCTGTCTCTATGTCTCTGTCTGTCTGGTGAGCGCACGTGCCCTATAGCAAAAACCTCTCAATAAAAAGAAAAAAGAAAAATAGTTTTCGTGGTTTTTTTCCTCCTGAAACTTCTTTTAAATTAATTAATTTACATTCATCCCCTAATCATCGTCACAGCATACAAAAGTGGTTTTCCCATCTAGAATATACTGCATAGTGTCTTAATCATGCATGTTATCAATAATTTTCCATTTCTAGTTTTATATGTATATGTGTGTGTCTGTGTGTGAGTGTGTGTGTATTTACCACTATGTCTGACCCTCTGCCCTTTCCCACCCTCTTCTCACACTATCTCTGGTTTCTACAGTTGTCTGCCTTTCCTTTTCCCCCCACATTTTATAGATCACGGAATTTCTTAAATAATCTAACTACTTTCAATAGCAAGTTCAGCTGGTAATTTCAAGAAAAGCAGTTTTGAATTGGTAAGGATATTTGCTTAAAACTTAAAGCCTGGAAACAGGTTAGTATCTGTTCAAATAGTAGGTACAAGAACCTATTGACAGCTCAAGACAGGACAAAAATTCTTACAACTGGACAACAAAGCCTAGAAGAAAAGCAGCAATATTTTAGTCAAAAGTCACAGAATGCTATTTCACCAGTTCACTCTCATGTACTTAATCTATCTTCCTGATTGAATTCTGGGATATAATATTCAACTCCAGACTTGTCCCTATGATTAAGTTGGCCATTTTCTTAGTTTTTGAACTCCTATTTCTGTGTGGCTACATTTAATTTTCCTGACATAGCACTCCCTTGAGAACTTCTTGGAGATCTGGTCTGGTGCTGGTA
>NW_006203586.1:179234-207335 GCF_000334495.1 Tupaia belangeri chinensis | reverse complement strand
CAGTGTGGTCTAAATGTTTGAATCATCCTTGAGGAACCTCTGCATTCTCCACAAAGAGCTCTTCAGTTTTCTGGCTCCTGATAATGTGTTTGAGAAGCTAGTGAACGCTTATAGTATCAAAGCACAGGCATTGTGTGTATGCCCAGTGATTGCCTTAGTACATCATTCTGGAAAAATGCCCACATTTCTCTGAAGGATCCATACCAAATCACAAGATGCTGTTGCTTTTGTTGAAAACTGCTCAAGAGATTTCAGTATCAAGCCACATTTCTTATATCATGACATCCCGGGACTCTTTTACAAAATGACTGGAGATACTGTGTCAGTGAAGGTTTCTGAGGCTTCCAGGCTGAGTCAAGGGATTTGAAAGATAGCCCTTTTTCCTCAATAGACATCAACTCAGAAGTGATTCCCTTGTATGTTTACAAATTCCCTCACAGGAATAAAACAAACAAACAAAAACATTAAATATTACATCTCTGCTCAAGATTCTGGGCTTACGAGCTTAGTGACTAAGTACACACTGACACTTAAAGGAAAAGTTGTACATTCCCTGAAGTACAGCAGGAAAGCATAGCAAGACAATCCTACAGAATTTCTGGCAGAGCACCCCTCCTGTATCACATTTACAGGGGATCATTTTGGCAATTGACAAGAAAAAAAAAAAAAAAAAAAAAACAGAAAACAGAGACAGAGGCAGAGAGAGATGGAGGCAGAGGCAGAGAAAAGGCTCCTACCACTGGAGTTTGTGGGCTGGAGGCCGAATTATCAGTAGAAACTCTTTTATTACTACTTTATTCCCTGAAATCACTAGTTTTCAGGAGCCATGAAGGTGTTTTCTCCTGACTGAGCTTTTTCTTATCCTTTGGGTAGATATCCAGAAGTAGAACTGCTTGATTAGATGGTAGTTGTATTTGTAGGTCTCTGAGGAACTTCCATTTTGTTCTCCACTGTGGCTATACTAATTTATATTCCTGTCAGCAATGTAAGAGAGTTACCTTTTCACCACAGCCTGGCCACCACTTACCAGTCTTCCTTTTTTTAAAATCTTAACCATTTTTACTCATGTACTTTATCTTCTGTTGTGTTTCGATATTCCTGGTTGAATTCTGAGATGAAATATTCAGCTCCAGACTTGTCCCTATGATTAAGTTGGCCATTTTCTAAGTTTTTGAACTCTATTTCTGTGTGTCTGTATTTAATTTTTCTGGTATAGCATTCCCTTGAGAACTTCTTAGAGATCCGGTCTAGTGTTAGTAAATTCTTTCAGGTTTTCTTTATCTGAGAATGTTCTTGTCTTCCCATATGAAAGATATTCTTGCCAGGTACAGAATTCTCGGTTGAAATTGCTTTTCCCATAATACTTTGAATATATTTTCCCATTCTTTCCTTGCTCGCATTGTTTTCGATGAGAGGTCTGCTGTTAGTCTGATGGGTTATCCTTTGTAGGTCACTTGCTGTTTTTCTCTTGTCAATCTTAGTATCTTGTCTTTTTCTGTGGTTTTGGTCAGTCTGGCTATGTGTCTTGGAGAAAATCTTCTTGAGTTAGTTCTATTTGTGGTCCTTTAAATTTCTTGGGACTGGATCTTTGAGTGCCTCTCTAGGTTTGGAAAGTTTTCTTGCAGGATTTCATGGAATAGATTATCAATGCCCTTATGAGTCTCTTCACCTTCTGGGATACCAATTATCCAGATGTTTGATAGTATCTAGTATTTCTCATAAATATTAGTCTCATTCTGGGGCAATTTTCCAGTCTTTGTGGTGAATTTTTCTAGGCCAGCTATTTTCTCTTCTATGTCTGTGATTCTATTTTCGCAATGATCTAGTCTGCTTTTAATACTAGCAAGGGAAATTTTGACTTCCTGCTTTATAGTCTTCATCTCTAACATTTTCATTTGATTCTTTTGTAAAGTGTGTAATTCCTCTTTTAAATCTCGCAAGAATTTCCTCATCTCCTGCAACTGGTCAGTTTTCTCCTTTCTCTTCTACAGTTCATTGTCTCTCTTCTCTTCCATCTCTGTTAGCTTAGCCATTATGAATGTTCTAAATTCTTTGTTAGACATTTCCATGATTTCCATTGAACTGTCTGTGGATGAAGAGGAGTTATTCTTTTCCCGTGGAGGAGAGGTATTTTCTTGCTTTCCCATATTTCTTATGTTCCTGCAGTGATTTCTAGTCATCTGATGTAAGGGGTATTTCTTCCCAAACTTGAAATTCAATCTGAGTGTCTAGGAGCATGCAGAAAAGGAATCAGAGAGAGAGAAACAGCAGCAACAAAAACAACCAAGAAACATAGAAAAAGTAAAGGAAATGTAAAAAACAAATAAGAAAAAAAATTATTTTTTTTTTTAAAAAAGCGAAGATTAGAAAACTGAGAAAGTTCTTTACCTTAAAAAATTTTAGAAGGAAAAATTAAAAAAAAAAAAAAACAGAAAACAGAGACAGAGGCAGAGAGAGATGGAGGCAGAGGCAGAGAAAAGGCTCCTACCACTGGAGTTTGTGGGCTGGAGGCCGAATTATCAGTAGAAACTCTTTTATTACTACTTTATTCCCTGAAATCACTAGTTTTCAGGAGCCATGAAGGTGTTTTCTCCTGACTGAGCTTTTCCATATCCTTTGGGTAGATATCCAGAAGTAGAACTGCTTGATTAGATGGTAGTTGTATTTGTAGGTCTCTGAGGAACTTCCATTTTGTTCTCCACTGTGGCTATACTAATTTATATTCCTGTCAGCAATGTAAGAGAGTTACCTTTTCACCACAGCCTGGCCAGCACTTACCAGTCTTCCTTTTTTTAAAATCTTAACCATTTTTAGGTGGAAGATACTCTGATCAACTGGACTGGGGAGGAATGTTGACACACATACTAAAATTAAAATGTTCACTGTGTAAGCTAAATAATATGATTGAATTTATATAAAAAATTAAAATAAATAAGTGAAAACAAACAAAATATCTTAACCATTTTGACTATGATTAGGTGATACCTCATTGTACTTTTGATTTTCATCTCCCTTATGATAAAGATGTTGGACATTTTTTCATAAGCTTTTTGGCCATCCGTATGTCTTAGCTCATTTGCCCATCTTTTTTTTTTTTTTTTCCTTTTTTTGAGAGGTTTTTGCCATAGGGTGCTTGCGTTGGTCAGAAAGACAGAGAGAGACAGAAAGTGAGAAATCACTCCCCAGGGGAAATGGCCACTTCGCAGTCCCTTCCTCTCAGGATCCTGAGCACACAGGCACACGCGCCCAGCATGAGTTTAAGCCACCAGGTCCGAGACTGGAGCCACAGTTGATTACATGGGAGTCCAGCGACATAGCCATTACATGAATTGCTGGTCCAACCCATCTTTTAATTGGGTTGATTTTGAGTTTTGGGTTTTTTTTTTTTTTTTCAGGGGGAGCGTAAGATTTTTTTTAGTTACCATATATTTCTGATTATCAGTGCCTTGTCTGAGGCAGTTTACAAATATAATCTCCCATTCCGAGGGTTCACTCTACTGTGTTTGTTTGTTTGTTTTTGCTGTGCAGAACCTTTTTTAGTATAATGTAATCCCACTTGTCTATTTTGGGTTTATTGCCTGTGTTACAGGGGTCTTGTTCAAGAAATCATCGCCTATTCCCATGTCTCTAAGTTTCCTCTGTCTTTCACCAGTATTTTCGTAGTTGGAGGTCTTAGTATTAGGTTTAGATCTTTGATCCATTTTGAATTGATTTTTGTTAGTGATATGAGAGAGGGATCCAGTTTCATCTTTTTGCAGGTGGATACCCAGTTTTTCCAGCACTATTTGTTAAAGAGGTTTTCTTTTTCCCATTGGATTTACTGGTGGTGCCCTTCGTCAAAAATCAGTTGACTATACATTTGGGGTTTATTTCTGGGGGTTCTTGTCTGTGCATTCAAGGGACACTTTTCTAACCACTGCAATCAGTTGTCCCTTTACCTACAAGAATTCTGTCATCGTTTTATTTCTATGGGAAAGCTAATGAACTGATTTTAAACAAGTAGGATCACTGCATGGGCAAAATGGAGCCCAGGGAATTTGGCATTGAGATAAAATAGTAGAATACCAGACCCAGGTCCTGAGCCAAATGAGGCATAGCCAAGCCAACCAGACCTCGAATATTCCACAGTGATATTTTGAAGCCTGTGGCTTGCAAGTTTGGGGATGCTGGAGGTGCTGATTCATTATGGGAGTAATATGCTTTGCCATCCCAGACTTTGTAGTGGCCTCCAATTTAGTATTTCTGTAATAAGGTTAATCCAGAAGTAGCATTCCTGTTTAAGAATGTTGGCACCAGCAGACAGCATAGTGGTTATGTTGCTGGACTCCCACATGGCCAACTGTGGTTCAAGTCCCAGACCCAGTGGCTTGAAACTTACACCAAGCATATGTGCTTGTGTGTATGTATGCCCAAGATCTTGGGAGGAGTAGGGATTTCAGCGTGTCCATTCCTCTTGGGGGTGACTTCTCACATTCTTTCTGACTGTCTTTGTCTGTCTCTCAAGGAAGCACATGTACCCTACAAAAACAAAACAAAAGCTTTCTAATAAACCAAAAAAAAAAAAGAACTGTATATACTAGGAACTAATGTAATCTCCCTTTTTCCTTTGAAAGAACCACGTACATGCACTTGGTTGGAAACAACCCCCCCCTTTCTATATGAATAAATTTTCCTGGTTTTAGGAATTTTACTCTTTATCTTTGATAGGCCTACCACTGGTATTTGGGGGGAATTTTCAGTTTGGTTTTTTTGGTTTTTTGTGGGGTTTTTTTTCCCCTTAATTCATTTGGTATGTTTCACTCAAAGTAGATTATTTTTGTGTGTGTATATACTCTGAATTTTAATTCTAATTTTTGGTTGTCTTATTCTTGGCCACAATGCAATCCCTTCTTCTGCCTTCTTCCCCTTGGACTCTGGGCATGCACATGCACATGCCTAGCATGATCTTCAAGCCACTGGGTCCAGGACACCAACCGCAGTCTGCCGTGTAAGATCCAGCGACCCCAACCTCTGCAATACTTGCTAGTCCAGTCATTTTAATATTGTTTAAAGAAAGTATAAGCTGTCCCAATACACAGTTGCACTGTAACATAACATAATAGACCTCTAATAAAATAACAGGTTTGATATCTTACTAACGTTTAGTAGACCTCTTACTTTAGTTTATGAATATTTGGTTTTATTAACTCTACAGAATTATTTTTATTTGTACAAATTAAGTCAGTGGAAGTGTCATGTACTAGTGGAATCCCAAGAATAGACTTAAATTTTTCAGAAATTTGACCAGCTCATTGTCCTGGTGGTTAAGGCAGCCAGATGCTGTGTTGTCAGCTACACAGTTTGAGTCCTATGATCCAGCAGCTTGAGAAACACTCAAGGAACATGTATATGTGTGCCCAAAATCCCCAAAGGAGGGAGAGACAGAGAAGACAAGTGTAAATATTCCCCATAGCATTGTGCTTTCTCCATTCCCTCCCTCTAGCAAGCTCATGTGCCCTCTAGTACAAAAATATAAAAAGGAAAAGATGTTTTTCCAGAAGTTTAGAACACATCAGGATTCTCAAAAGGCAATTGCAACTGTTAGTACCTAGTGATTGTCATATATCTGCCATTCCACTGTCATTTAAGATAAATAAGAGTTGTGCTTATCACCGAATCCTCTAGCTTCTTTTAGATCTTAGGTATCACCATAAACAAGTTAGTTTCTTTTTATAGTTTATAGGTAGTGTTTTTTGTAAGTATCCTTTTTATTAGGTTTGTAAATCAAAGTTACTATAGTCTTATGAGTTTGAAAGCCTTAATTGCTATATAATATTTACTTATACTCACATATAAAATTTTTGGCTTGGTGCCTCTCTATTACTGTTTTTGTTTGTTTGTTTTTACATTTAGAATTCTTGTGTTATTGATCTAGTCTGCTTTGCAAGTTTTTTTTTTCATATTTTCAGAGGGCTAGTTACTGGTTCTTGTCAGACTTTTGCTTTCTGTTTCACAAAATTCAACTTTTTTCATTTAAGTCTTCCTAGTTTCTTGTCCATTTACTTTTCCTTTTAAAATTGGCATTAATGCATCCCAAGGATGCTTATACTGCTCGTGGTAGTTTAAAATGGTTGAATTACATTTTCAGAAGACAGTTTGTCAGGACCAACAGTTGGTATAATGGCTATGTCACTGGTCTCCCACGTAGTCAGCTGCGGTTCAAGTCCTAGACCCAGTGACTTAAACTCAAACCAGGCACATGTGCATGTGTGGTCAAGATCTCCAGGAGAGAATTGAGAAGGGATTGTGGCATGGCCATCCGCTCTGGGAGGTGATTTCTCACTTTCAGTCTCTCTCTTTCTGGCAAGCACACGCTCGCGTCCTATAGCAAAAACCTCTCCAAAAAAAGGAAGGGAGAGATTAGAAGACAGTTTGCCTATTTCCCCTCTAATTAAGGTTCTGTTACTTTAGCCAATCCCCACTTAGATATTTTTACTGCTTAAGCAGACAATTTGATGTATATTGAAGTTTATCCATTTTCATTAAAAGTTAATTGATTTATATACATAATGGTATATATGCTTCTGAAATGGTATGCAGCCCTTTAAAATGAAAGGGTTATAGTGACAGAAGAAGTGAATATATAACATTTGGGAATAAGGCATGTTTTATGTAAAAACTTGCCCACAAGAATCTTGAAGGGTATTTAGTAAATTCTTAATAATAATTAATATATGATGGAATTATATTAGAAACATTCATGGTAAGCACAAGTGTTCAAATTGTTACACATTGATTCTATATTATTCTAAAGTCTTGAGTGCTTTTCTTTTAATAAGAAGTGTTTCTCAGTTGCCCATATTTTCTCATTTTGTTTTAGCTACTGAAGTGGTGACTGTGTTTGTATTTCAAGAACCATCACTGCTCTCCTCACTTCAAGACAATGGACTGACAGATGTCATGCTGCATGCACTGCTTATCAAAGATGTGAGTCCTTTCTGTTACTTTGTAGAGAATAGTGTCGTCCTCCACTTAAAGTTATCTACATACTTGAAAAGCAGTCTTGGGACTAACAGCTGATATAGTGGTTATGTTACTGAACTCTCACATGGCCGACTGTGGTTCGAGTTCCGGACCCAGTGGCTTGAAAAACACGTCAGGTTCATGTGTGCCCAAGATATTGGGAGAAGAATAGAGAAGAGATTGCAGCATGGCCATCCCCCCTGGGGGATGATTTGTCACTTTCCTTCTCACTGCGTCTGTCTCTATCTGGCAAGTGTACACATCCTACATCAAAAACCTCTTAAAGAAAAAAAGAAAGAAAAAGAAAAACAGTCTTAACATGAAAATCCTTTCTCTTGTCTTCTGTGTGGGGTGTTACATTTAATTGGCTTTACTTTTTCAAAATCCTTCTGTCTCTCCTTACCTCTACCCAGATTTTTGTAGCATCTATCCCTGAACTCATTTAGCTGTGTCCAAACTCACTTTATTTATCTTCTCTAGGTTCCTGCTACCCGTGAAGTCCTTGGATCCCTCCCAAATGTATTCAGTGCACTCTGCCTGAATGCCCGAGGTCTTCAGTCTTTTGTACAGTGTCAGCCTTTTGAACGGCTCTTCAAAGTTCTTCTGTCTCCAGATTACCTCCCAGCCATGCGGAGAAGGAGGAGTTCTGATCCTCTTGGTATGTTGTCAACATTTATTTTGTAATAGAAAATTAGTTTGCTATTGGGGCCAGCAGGTGGTGTGATGGCTGAGGCATCTGTACTCCCACAGGGCTAACTGTGGTTCTAGTCCCAGACCTGGCAGCTTGCTTTCTCACTTTCCTTCTCTGTCTCTCTCTGGTCAACTTCAAAACATTAAAAAAATGATGACAACAAATAAAATAATTCTTTTAAAAAGAAAAGAAAATTGGTTTGCTGTTGTGCCAAAAACTAGACAGTAAGCTATTAGGTAGCAAGGAAATGTTTCTTTGATCATTTTTCTGGCTGGGTGTTTTAAGTTAAATGGAGATTAATCACCCTACATTCTGTTCTGGTAGGAAGGAACACTTCATTCTTAATGTCTCTACTGAATATTTTCACGCTTCTCTACATATTTCATTGTTGTACTGTCATGGTGTTGATACGAAGTGAGTGTAAGAGAGCAATGGTAGATTTCTAGGTTCACTATCTAGTTGACAGCAATGAGAGATACAGCATCTTGAGTTATTGACCCTGGTAATCTGATGTTCTACTATTCAGGTATTTAAGATAGTCCCAAGTGAATATATTTCTTTCTCACTATACTTAAGATCAGGTCAATGAAGAATTAGTAGCAAGATATCTGTAATGATTTCAGCTTTTAAAACGTACTCTACTTTTGGCCATCATTGTAGCATTCTAGCCACATCTTTCTTAGGGCTAGCCAGTGGACTGATGGTTTATGCCTCTTTTGTGTTCTCTCTCATTCTACAATACTAGTTCAGACCTAGACCATAGAGGTTGCCAAGACTGAGTACAGTCTTTGTTTACTGGACTGATTTCCTTTCTCTTTCCCAGTAACTGGGGGCTGGAGGCTGGTATGAATTCACGAGAAAGCATTGCATTAGAAAATTACAGCCAGCTTAGTTTCTTCTTTCTTCCTTGTGGTAGTGCAGGAAAGACCACACGCTCTGTTTTACTCAATCTAACAGTTCATTGTTTTCTTTAAGGGGATACTGCGTCCAACCTAGGGAGTGCTGTTGATGAGCTCATGAGACATCAGCCTACCCTCAAAACTGATGCAACAACTGCCATCATCAAGGTACCAAGTGATAAGACTATAACAATGGGTATGAGAGAGTAGTGAATAAGGAGTTATTAGAGAAAGATTTTACAAACCAGAGTGGTTCTTGGACTGTGCCTATGAGAGCATTGCGTCTGCCTCATTTTCTTCATGTCCTTGGGTTGGTCCTTTGCCCAAAAAAAAAAAAAGTCATTTTAGTTCTAGTTTTATCACAAAGAAGTCTCTGGTAGTTTCAACTTTTTCAGATTAAGAAATTACACCATCCATGTGGTACAGTTCATATTATAACAGACTGCAGTACTGGGAGCCACCTGCCTGACCCAAAGGTTCACATCCCCACATCTTCCTGAAAATATGCCAAGTGTGCGTGTGGGCACCCAGGATCCTGAGCAACTTGGAAGTCTAGGGAGAGAAGATTCCAGTGTAATGGGACCTTGTCAAGGATTCTTTCTCTCTCCCTTACTCTCTCACTACCTCTTGCACACACACACAAGCATTCTCTGTCATAAAATGAAGAAAAGGGCCAGAGAAGGTGGCGTGGGTAAGGTACTGGTCTCCCCCTGTGGCCTACCATGGTTTGAGTCCCAGACCCAGCAGCTTGTGTCATATTTTTAAAAATAACTATAATAATAATAAATACATTTTTTAAAAGCATATTTCTTTATCTAGTCCTTGTTTCTCAATCTCTCCCACCCTCATACACACATACACATATACATACACATTTATTAACCTTGCCAGTTGAAACCAGTGTCTTGAGTTACTGATGCTTGTTTAATTAAGACAGGGAGTCATTTGAGTCCATCCGTCACTTAAATTGTGATTCTTAACAAATTGTCTAACTTTACAAAATTTCATTTCTCTTGTTCGTAAGACATAGCACATAGAAAATGCTTAAAAAAAAAAGTTGTACACCCCCCTACTAGGTCAAAATTACTGATAAGTAATCTTATTTCTTGCACTTTTCAGTTACTTGAAGAAATCTGTAATCTTGGAAGAGACCCTAAATACATCTGTCAGAAACCATCAATCCAGAAGGCAGATGGCACTGCCACTGCTCCTCCTCCGAGATCTAACCATGCTGCAGAAGAAGCCTCTAGTGAGGATGAGGAGGAAGAAGAAGTACAAGCCATGCAGAGTTTTAATTCTACACAGCAGAGTGAGACTGAGCCTAATCAGCAGTAAGTGTTCCCAGAACAGGTTCTCTATCCTTGCAGTCTTGGACATATTACTTCCTGAGTCTTAGTATCAGTTTCATCAATAAAAAGCTTTTAGATCTTCTTAATGTTGTAGGATCTTATAGTTTTTTTTTTTTTTTTTTTAAGAGAGCTTTGCTATAGGGCTCATGCACTTGCCAGACAGACAGAGAGACAGAAAGCAAGAAATCACCCCCTCAGGGGGGATGGCCACGCTGCAATCTCTTCACCTCTCGGGATCTTGGGCATGCGCACACATGCGACCAGCGTGAGTTTTAAGCCACTGGGTCCAGGACTCAAACTGTGGTCGACTACATGGGAGTCCAGGGACATAGCCATTACGTTAACTGCTAGTCCCTAGTTTTTCCTTTTTTGACACTTGAGTATCATTTGTACTTCAGTATGTAATTAAATTGGTTGTCTTAGATATTTTAAGATATCTTAATTCTTAGAAGCTTCTTGAAATTGAATCAGAATTCAGTATATCAAGTTGATGGGCTTTTGCACAGAGAACTTATTTTCCCTTTATTGGTTTGATATTCCACATCATTGATTACTTGATTGTTTTTAAGTACATGTATAACACATTGCATTTTTGAGGCCTATCTCCTTAGAAGTCCTTAAGAGTTGCAGGAATGTGTTGTTGCTAGTTGTTTTTTGATTTTTTTTTTGTTCACTTGATTACCATCAGATCAATTCAAATAAATCAGAAGGCTGTATAAAGGACTGTATGATTGTAACCAGGTATAATAGATGTTCTTCACTTTTCATTTCTCTTTATTTAAGGTTTGTTCTACAGTCGAATTGCCTACCTGGATTAAGCAAATAGAATGGCTTAAAGACTAATGACTGGTGGTGAATAGTCCACCAGGCTCTCGACCTTAAGCAGTACATATAGGGGATGAAATTTAACAGTTGATGTAACCCTTAATCATCTCCATGTGGGAAATGGAAATGTTCCCTCTGGATAGGCATGCATTCACTCATTGAATAAACATTCTTTTGGTATATAGAAAAGCAGCAGGAGGGGAGATGGCTTAGTGGTTAACGCACTAGACTCCCACATGGCTAAACACAGTTCAAGTCCTAGACTCAGTAACTTGAAACTCACGCTAGGAGTGCGGCATGACCATACCTCCTGGGGGGGGTGATTTCTCTCTTTCTCTCTCTAGCAAGTACACACATCGTATAGCAAAACTCTCTTTGGGGAAAAAAAGGAGAGAGAAGCAGTTCTTAGAAGGTTACAAGCTTGACTGTGTGTTTGAACTAGTTGTGAAGGATTGCTTAGGATTTAAGATTATGGTGGATACATAGCAGGGACAAAGACCTAGATTCCAAAAGCTTTTGTCCTCTTGGAACTCTACATTATAATGACCCTGTTGGAGTCAGTAGTTTTGGAGGAGAGGCATTAACTGCCAAGAGCATTGGTTTGTTGAACAGATTTTACCCTAAAAAGGCCAGCCTTTCTTCATTCTGGCAGCATCTTCTGTTTTATTTTAAATGTTCTCCTTATAGAAAAAGAAGAGGATATAATGGGGAAACGTAAGATTTCCCCCCTCAATGGAGTCAGGGTCTTAGTAGTTCCTTTGCCACACTCTTCATCATTAGTTAGCCTCTTAGGGTGTGGGGGGGGGAGTGGTTTTAAGTCAAGCTGTGTGTATCCAACTTCATGTAACTTATCTACTTAAACATTTTACAGACACCTTAGACCTCACATGCTCAGATTTCAAGCCATCTCAGTAAATCCACACTTTCTGCACAGGCTTCATTTCTTCATTCTCCCTACCTTTCTTAGGATAACATATATCACCGAGTTCTGTCCACATTTATTCACCAAATTATCTAATCTTCCTCCCTTCTTTTCCATCTTTGAAATTCCTGCAAGGCTAGCTTAAATGTCTCATTCTTTTTTTTTTAGTTTTCTAGAGGGGCTATGCGTGAGTCAGTAGGAGTGGTGGATAAGAAATCACCCCCAGGGCAAATGGCCATGCTGCAATCCCTTCTCCATTCTCCTCTCAGCTTTTTGGTCATGTATAACCTGTGCCTTTTTGAAGCTGTCTTGTCTGGGCTTCCAACTGCAGAATTGGCCATGTAAGATCCAACTGCCTTAAACCACCATGCCACAGGGTAGCCTAAATGTCTCATTCTTTAAGGAGCTTTTTCTTTTAACTTCCCAACAGGATAGTTCTATATTCTCCCAACAATTTTGTTCAAGTTATTCTTGTATATGAATGGATTCTATCACTGATCTGTAAGTTTCTCAACCCAGGGGCATAGTTTCTTTTAGCACTGTATCCCTATCATTTCATAGATATAACACAATGAATTCATATTTATTTAATAGAATGAATAAAGAGCATTAGATTAAGAATTCCTTAGCCTTCCCAGTAACACAGTAGTTAAGCATTGTGCCTGTGGAACCATATCCCACTTGGCTCACCATGTTTTGAATCCAGCCTTGGCAACTTGAAAAACATGCCAGGTGCCGTGTGCATGTATGCACCAAATCCTGACAGGATGAAAAAATGGTGGAAAAAGAATTGTGGCATAACCATTGGATGTTTTCTCGTGTGTGCGCAAGCACGTATACCCTCTGGTAATTAAAAAGTAAAAAGAAAAGAATTCCCTGTATCTTAAATACCCAGATAACTGGTCTTAATGAGAAAAGAAAAATGAAGAAAAAGTAGATCTCTATACCTATACACATTAATACTCTACTATTGCTCAGATATAGCTTCTAAGATAGATAGAACTCTAGTAGTTATCGTACCATAGTATTAGTGTTTCTCTACACTCTTCATATCATAGGTGTTCATTACTACCTCATTCATGTAACATATCCAAGCATTTCACAAGTGTTGACTATACACACATACACAAACACTTCTGCCATCTTCAAAAGCCTGAATCGGTTCACTGAGTATATCATTAAAACAAGAAAAGAAAGCAAGAGACTCTAAACTCAAGCTTTATTTTAAAACGCACCGTTTTAACAAGAAAGGTTCTTTTATCTCCTTTTTCCAGGCAGTTGTTATGGAAGAATTTGTTGTGTACTTTCTTCTAGTATGAGGAAGAGGCTTATTAGAAAGATTTGGAGTATGTATCATTTCTTTTTTAAAAGTCTTGTCCATTTCCTCCTTCTAATCCAAAATTTTTTAGTTGGCGACTAGACAGTGGAACAGCCATAAAGGTCAAAGCTCTGTGGGGACTAACCCACATGGGAAGGTTCTGGGCCCATGTCAGCGATCTCTCTTAGTTTACTAGGCACACATGTCCATGATACATGTACAAAAGCTATGAGTAGATCATGGTGTAAGGACCCTGATTAGAGTGCTGTGTCTTTGTCTCTCGCTCCTCATGGAAGAAATAAATAAGCAAACATAAATTCTAAAGTGGGACTCCTGGGGCTGGCAAGTGGTATGGTGGTTAAGGGCACTGGACTCACACATTGCCGACCATGGTTCAAGTCTCGGACCTGGTGGCTTGCTTTCTCACTTCCTCTCTCTCTCTGTCTCTCTCTGATCAAACTGGAAAATAACAATGACAGTAATAAATAAAGTTAAATAAAATAATTCTTTTAAAAAAAAAGTGGGACTCTTAAGCAAATTCCTGTTTCCCATTTTCTCATCTGTCTTCTAATCCCTTACACACAATTTTTACCAAGTTTTTTGAAGTATAATTTACATGTAGTCAGTTGCATAGATTGCAAGTTTCGATTTCCCCACCCCAAAATGAGACCTATCTTATTTCTAACATCATAAATTGTTTTGCCCATTTAAAAACATCTTGTAAACAGTGATCATACAAATATAGTCTTAAATGTGTATCATATCTTATGTATGTGCTTATATATGACTTCTCTGCCCACCATGTTTTTAAGTTTTATCCATATTGTTACATCTATCAGTAGCTCATTGCTTTTCATTGCTGAGTAGTATATTCTATTGTATTATACAGTATTTATCCATTCTCCTTTTAATAGAATTTTGGGTTTCCAATTTCTTCTAAGCTACAGCAGTGCTCTTTTCCCTTGCCTTTAAAGCAGCTGGTGTTTGATAATAGTGTTTGTATGTGATCTTGAGATAACCTGGATTTGTGCTAGAGACCTAGAATGAGGAAACTTTAGCATTATAGCCTATCCCAAATGCATAGGGTGCTGTTTAGCATTCAGAAGCATTTACCACAACTAGTTCTAAATACTTGTCTTTTGGCCTCTTTCTTGTGTCTTCTAAAGTGTTTAATCCCAGAAAATATATTTCTGGAGATTAATATATTTGCCAGTAAGCAACCAGAGTTTGTAGTTGGCACCATGTTCTTTTGTGGGTGATTTCATTCAGTGCGCTTAACTTAGACCACCCACTTCTGAGCTACTTGAAAGAAATCATTATGTAAGGCCATATGGGCTTTGGGTGGTGCTCTACATGTTCAGAGAAGCATCTCTAGTAATAAACTGTAAAAATTATTCCTAAAAGTGTAGTCTTGCCTGGGATTTGTTTTATTTAATTTTTTTTAAGTTTATCATGGTATAGATTTATTTATTTTCTTTATGTATTTATTTTCTATTCCATCACTGTATATTATTATGGTAAACATTGTGAATACACTATGTATTGATTCAGTCAAAGATATTACAATACATACTATCATCAACAGGTCATTTTCTATTTTTGTATCCCTTAAATGTATTGCTTCTTTCTTTTTCCTCTTGATTTTCTCCCAAGCAAAGTAAGCCAGACCATGAAAGAGAGGCCTAGTATGTCCCCATACTGAATGTCTGTGCTCCATGGTTGTCTGTTGGGACTTTAAAGGCAGTAAGTGTAGCTGTTTGTAGAAGCCAGATCCCATGTGGCCAACCATAGTATAAATCCCAGTGCCTGTGGCTTGATAAACACACCAGGCCTATGTGAATGTGTGCCCAAAATCCTGATGGGAAGGAAGACTGGAAGAAGGAGGACTACAGCATCACAATGCTGCATTGGGGGTACATGCACTTGCTTGCACAAGTGCACAAATATATGAGTCCTCTGGCAGTAAAAATTATAATAATAAGTAAGGGCAAGTGACTGCAGAGAAGTAGTTGTTTCCTGAAATGTGACCCACCAAGAGAGCCTCTTTATCAAATGTAGCTTTCTCAGGACCTGAAATAAACACCTGATTCCACCCCCAGCACCACCCCCCTCTCACAAAAAAAAAAGAAAGAAAAAACTATGAGATAAGAGATCTGTTGTTTTGTACATTGTGCTTTGACACCAAACTGAAATCTTCCTTCTGATCAGGAACTCTGCCACCATAAATGCACATGTTAAATTAACCAGAGTAAAATTGAATTTGGGTTTGTATATACAAGGTTAACTTCAATAAGTTCATGGAAAATGGAATCAATTTTTTTATCAAGTTCATTTTGGTGCAAAGAAATTTGTTATTTCAGTTCGCTATAGGGCATGTGCATTCTTGGGATGTGGGATGAGATATCAACTCCCAGGGGAATGACCACACCAGAATCCCTTCGTTCTCATCTCAGGATTTTGGGCAGGCACACATTTGTGCCTGGTGTGTTTCGTAAGCTGCCAGGGCCGGTATTCAAACTGTGAAGTTAGCCACATAGGATGCAGCCCCCTTAAAACCACCATGCCACTGACTGGCCCGCAAAGTGTTTTTTGTTTTGTTTTGTTTTGTTTTTTGTTTTTTGTTTTTTTTAAGAATTGTTTATTGGGACCAGCAAATGGCATAATGGTTACATCACTGGACTCCCACATAGTAAATCGCAATTCGAGTCAGACCCGATGGCTTGAAACACACTGGACATGTGTGTATGCTCTAGATCCTCAGAGGAGGATGAAAGAAAAGGGATCATGGCATAACCATCCCCTTCTGGGGAATGATTTCTCACTTTCCCTCTCATTGTCTTCCTCTCCCTCTCTCCCTCCCTCCCTCTCTCTCCTTCCTCCCTCTCTCTCCTCCCTCCCTCCCTCTATCTTCTCTCTCCTTTTCTCCTTCTCTCTCCCCACCCCTCCTACCCAGGAGCACACGTGCCCTAAGGCAAAAACCTAAGGAGAAAAAAAAAAAAAAGATTTATTTATTTAATTCTGTTTGTCATTATTTTTTAATTTGACCAGAGAGTAAAGTGGGAAAGCAAACCATCTGATCTGGCACTTGAACCGCAATTAGCCATGTGGGAGCTCAGCACCTTAACCCCCGCCATGGTCCCATGCTTAGATTTTTAAATCCATGCATAGTGATTTTTTTTCTCTATGTTCCTTTTGTTTTTGTTTTTGTCTTTTAGAGAGATATTTTTACTATAGGGCACATATGTTCTCCAGGGAGATAGAGAGAAAGTAAAAAACCGCCCCAAAGAGAGAATGGCCATATTGCAGTCCCTTCTCTTCCATTCTCACCCTGGATTTTGGGCATGCATGCACACATGCACAGCAAGAGTTCAAGCCTCTGGGTCCAGAACTCAAACCGCTGTCAGCTAAGTGGGAGTTCAGCACCTTAACCACTATGCCACCTGCTGATCCTCATAATATTTTTTTATAATGTGTGTTTTCTTTCTCTATTAATTTGCTATAGGGCATGATTGCTTGCCTGAGAGAGACAGAGAGAGAAGGTGAGAAAGCATCCCCAGGGGTAGGGCCATACTGCAGTCCCCTCTCCATTCTGTCAGGATTTGGGGCATGTATGCATTTGTACCTGGTGTGTTTCTCAAGTTACTGAATCTGAGACTCAAACCATGTTGTGGAATCAGTTGCCTTAACCACCATGGCTAGCCCCCATAAAGTATATTTCCATGAACTTTTGAAGAACTTGCTTATATTTAGGGAAGTTTTAAATTTGAATTATAATAAATTATTTATTATGGGAATAAGTTCTTTTATTGTTTAAAAGATGCCATAATCAGAGTTTCAAATACGGTTAAGAATGACTTCCTGAAACCACTTGGTTGGTAGAGTTCTATTGGAGAGAGGTGATCATTTTTAGTATTGTTGTAAGGCTTCCTGAGCCTTAGAGTCAAAAGATGAGGGAGACAAAAAAGTCATAGTGAATAGTTTTGTTCCTGGAGTTTTATTGGAACCACCCGTTGACTTGCTTTCTCTCTCATTCTTCTTCCCAGCTTCTATCGAATGAAGGGAGATCTCGGTCCCATTTTATTATATTACTTAGGCTTTTCATTATCATATTTAGTTTCTGCAAAGGGGCAAGTATCTCACTGGACTGAAGCCACACCTGCACTTCTTAGCCATAGAAGTGGGTCTCTAATGTCTTTCCAAGAAGGTGAGACCAAGATGGGATGTTAATTGGCATAAGTAACAGGGAGTGCTGCAGTGGTTCTGAGGAAGAACTATACAGTCCAAGAAAGTGTCGTTATCCTTGTAGAATAATTTTCATTCTTGTTAATAGGTCTCCCTTTATACAAAGTTCTATCCCAGGGCCAGCCAATCGCAAATCACATCCTGGCCCCATGGTTTGAATAACACATGCTACCCAAAATCTTGGAGGAGAAATAAGGAAAAAGGATGGTAGTGTGACCACACCCCATGGGAGGGGAGTGTCATCCCTTCCCTTTTTCCCTCTCTTTCCTCTCTCCCTCCTTCCTTTCTTTCCCTCCCTTTTCCCCCTCCCTCCCTCTCTTTCCTCTCTTCCTCCTTCCTTTCTTTCCTTCCCTTACCTCTCTCCCTCCCTGCAAGCACAGGCACCCTTTAGCAATAATAAAGCAAAAAGTTCTTCCTTAAATTTGTCATCAAAGATGTTCATAATATCCTGCCAAAACCCCTATTTCTGGATGTTTTTGATCACTAATACCATTCATAATGTTTCTCCACTCTTCTGTTCTACATTTTGCTGCCAAGTGTTCTCGTGCCTGTCAGATCTTCATTCACATTTTCTCTTGCCCAGAGATAAGAACTAATAACTTTTTGCCAGTTTTTTTGCCTTGTCTTCTCTGCCTACCTCACTTCTCTCTGCCTCTTCCCCAAAGCCTCCTGCCCAAGTCTGTTCAAAGACCTGTTTGCAAAATGCTCCATCTTTGGGTTATATTTTGTTCCTCCTTGAGATTTATATTTCATTGTATTTCATTGTACTGCATATGGTTATTTCCTTCTGTTGTTTTATTGACAAAAGTCAAGGTGTAGCCATTGTGCTAAAGGCTATGATTTCTGCAGCTATGGCATTATTACAACCTTCTCATCTGGGATGCTGCACTGAAACAATCTAAAAGTAGAAGAGCTACAGTAAAAAATATCGTATAAAAAATGGTACACCTGTATAGGGCACTTACAATGACTGCAGTTTATAGGACCAGAAGTTGCTCTGGGTGAGTCAGTGAGTAAGTGGTGAGTGAATGTGAAGACCTAGGATATTACTGTACACTATTGTAGACTTAACACTGCATACTTAGGTTACACTAAATTTATTATTTTAATTTTTCTGTCTTGAATAATAACCTTGGTGTACTGTAACATTTTTACTTTATAAACTTTTTATTTTTTTAACTCTTACTCTTTTATAATAGCACTTAGCTAAAAACATTAAACACATTGTATAGCTGTGCAAAAATTCTTTTTTATATCTTCATTCTATAAGCTTTTTTTTACTAAATGTTTTTTGTTGAAAACTAAGACGGGGGTAGGAGACAGGGGATGACAGGTGGCATAGTGGTTAAGGTGTTGGACTTTCACATATCCAACTGCAGTTTGAGTCCTGGACACAGTGACTTGAAACTCAGACCAGGTGTATGTGCATACATGCCCAGATTCCCAGGAGGAGAATGGAGGAGAAAGGATTACAGCATGGCCATCCTACTTGGGGATAATTCCCTCTCACTGTCTCTCTCTGTCTCATGTGAGTACACACATACTATGGCAAAACCCTTAAAAAATGCTAATAGACACAAACATATGCTTAGCCTAGACCTGCCCACGAAAGATCAGAATTATCAGTATTGTCCTCCACCTCTACATCTTGTCCCACTGGAAGGACCACGATGAGCAAAACCAAATGAGATTAAAACAAGCACAAGAAAAATGATGCAACGAAGAGATGTGGTGAACATGAAATGCGTGAGGTTGCTACCAGTTTAACAGGGCATACTATTTTTACAGTAAACTTTTAATATAAATAGGGATATTCTATAAAGTAATTTTTAAAAAGCGTAGTATAGGAAATACATAAACCATTAACACAGTCATTTGTTGCTGTTATCAAATATGTACTGTGCCCAACCATAGATACTATTATATGACCGGCAACACAGTAGGTTTGTTTACTCCAGCATTACCAAGAATACAGTGATAATGTATTGCACTACAACATTGTGATAGCTACAATGTTGCTAGCCTCCATTATAATCTTGGGAATTTTCTCTTTATACTCTCAATCCTAGTCATGGTAGGAAAATAGCTTCAAGATTGATTTCAGCTCTTTCCCCCTCCCTGCCCCCATGCTATGAGTCTGAGGGCTGATTCTAACCCTTTTTTTAATTATTTATTTAATTTTATTTATTCATTTGTTTATTTTAATTTGACCAGAGAGAGAGAGGGAGAGGGAAAGTGAGAAAGCAAGCTACCAGGTCCGGTACTCAAACTGTGGTTGGCCATGTGGGTGTGTTCAGCACCTTAACCATCACACCATTTGCTAGCCCCCAAGTCTAACTTTTACAAAGGCCTAGAGTTTCATACTGTGACCCTTTCCTCACTTTATTCCCTTGTACCAATGTTATGAATTTCTGTAACTCACTCTTTTCTCCCTTAACAGGGTTGTTGGTACAGAGGAACGTATTCCTATTCCCCTCATGGATTACATCCTTAATGTGGTAAGATTCATTCTAGGCCAAACGGAGTAAAAGCATGTGCTTCCCTAAAACATGTGTGACGTTATCATCAGTCCAGTAATTTATATATTTTGCCTGGGGTTCTTAAAGATCAGAGGAAGAAGATTTGCATAACTTTTGTTTGCATGCCATTAGACTAGTTGGCCAAAAATTAGCCAACATACTCTCCCCTATTTATATTCCCAATTTTCTATTCCATGTTACCATTCCCCATTGGACTCCCTATAGCAAGAAAGTGAAGTTTGTTGTACCAATCCAGTATTATGTTTTCTTAATGTATCTAACATCTGTTATGTAACATGTTTTCCCATTACCTTCCATTTTTCCAATTAATTTTCTCTGTTTTTCAGTCAGAGTAGCCTTTTCTGTTAATTTCTCAGTATCTTACAGGATAAAGTAGAGAGTTTGAATTTTCCCAGAATTTTTTTTTTTTTACCAATAAGGGAAAGCCCATTTAGCATTTGCTCTAGCTTACTAAACACTTCTAAAGGTGGTTTGTCTTTTTCCTATGAGTTTATTGCCCATTTTACTTTTTTATTCTTAAAAATACTTTACCTGGTCTGAACCACTCAGATTTTATTTCATTGTAAGCACATATAAGCAAAATTATCCATGATTTTTACTTTCAGGGGAGAGGCAACATCTTATCACATAAGAAAAACTAAATTAGCAAATTAATAGATTTGACCTGATTCTGCCACCATAGTGTGGCTCCAAGCAAGTCACTTAACCTCTCTATTATATCTGACTTTTGATGTTGTTAAAAGGTAGACTGGGTATAGGTTGTAATTACCCTGTTTTGGGTGTTTTGGGATACATAACCATATATCTTTCCTTTTTTAACCTAAGGTTTTGGTATTCTTGAAAATGCTAATTTCATTACCACAAGGCTACCGCTGTGTTTACTCCAAGTTCTGACCTTTTAGTTTCAACTGTCAAACTCTTAAATTTTTTAAAAATTTTTTATTACCTAGATGAAATTCGTGGAATCTATTTTGAGCAACAATACAACAGATGACCACTGCCAGGAATTTGTGAATCAGAAAGGACTCTTGCCTTTGGTCACCATTTTGGGTCTTCCCAATCTGCCTATTGATTTTCCCACATCTGTTGCCTGTCAGGCTGTTGCAGGTGTATGCAAATCCATATTGGTAAGAAGCATCTGGCCAAATATTTTCATTTCTTTTTAGAAATTTTGTGATACTTTTGTATGAGTGTTTTTACTGTGGTCTCTCTTAACATCAACCTAAAAATAATGAATAGATTTGTGTAATGTTTTATAAGTGAATTTTGTGACTGAGATATAGTGTGTATCATTTTATTTCTCATTGAAAAGTCAAAGTAATTTTCTTTGTTTCTGAGTTTAGTATATAGTTCTAACATTATTTGAAATTATTATAAAGTATCATCTCCAAGAAATTTTTGTTGCTGGGTATTATTACTATATCTTCCCTTTTTTGTTATGTGTGCTTTGTCAACACATTCTAATGTTGTAGTATCTTTTTTCCCCTTTTTATGTTTTTGCTATAGAGTATATGTACTCACCAGAGAAAGTCAGAGAAAAGTGGGAAATCACTCCCCTGAGGGGAGGCCACACTGCAGTCCCTTCTTCATTCTCCTCTTGGGATTTTGTGCACACACACACATGCACCTGGCATGATTTTCAAGCCACTGGGTCCAGGGTTTGAACTGTGGGCCTTAACCACCACACCACCTGCTGGCCACTTTTTCCCCTTTTTTAAGATTGATGGTCATATATTTAGAGCTTAATTGACCTTTAGTTCACTGCTTAAATTTTGCCAAAAATGTAGCTCTCCTTTATTTTACGTTTCATGGTGATAAAACTACACATAACGTGAAATTTATGTTCTTAACCATTTTGAAGTGTACAGTTCAGTAGTGTTCAAATATATTCATGGTTGAAAACCCAATCTCCACAACTTTTCTCATCTTTCAAAACTGAAAGTATACCCATTAAACAACTATTCCTTATTCTCCACACATTCCAACCCTTGGCAAGTACCATTCTACATTCTGCGTTTAAATTTGACTGCTTAACTACCTCATATAAGTAGAATAATATGGTTCTTATTTTGTGACTAGCTTATTGGCAAAATGTCCTTAAGGTTCATTCATTTTGTAGCATGTGTTATAAGTTCTTTTTAAGGCTGAATGATAGTCCACTATATGCATATACACCACATATTTCATTTATCCATGCAATTGATGACACTTGAGTTACTTCTACTTCTTGGCTATTGTGTATAATGCTGTTGTGAACATGGGTGTATAAATATTTCTCAAGATCCTACTTTTCTTTTGTATGTGTACCCAGAAATATAATATCTGGATTATTTAGTAATTCTGTTTAATTTTTTGAAGGACCGCCATATTTTTTTCCACAGCAGCTGTACTATTTTACATTTCCTCTAGAAATGGGCAGTGATTCTCATTTCCCCACATTCTCCCTAACACTTATTTTCTGGTTTTTTAAAATAACATTCTTGTGCATGTGAAGTGGTATCTTATATTGGCTTTGACCAGTGATTGGTGATGTTAAGCATCTTTTCTTGTGCTTATTGACAACTATACATAGACATCTTATTTAAAGAATTGTCTGTTCAAGTCGTTTGCTCTTTTAAAATCAGATTCTTTAGGGTTTGTTGTTCAGTTGTAGGAGTTTTTTTAATATTAATTATCAGATACATGATTTACAAATACTTTTTCCATTCTAAGAGTTGCCTTTATGATGTTGATTGTGCCTTTTGATGCACATTTTTCACTTTGATGAAACCCATTTTATTTGGTTTATGTTTTGTTTTGTTTTGTTTATGTTTTTGTTGCCTGTGCTTTGTACATGTCAGATCTTAGACATCTTTGCCAAATCCTTTAACATACAGCTTTTCCCCAGTATGGTTTTTCTTAGGAGTTTTATCATTTTAGCTCTTACGTTTAAGTTTTTTATCCTATTTGAATTTTTCTATATGGTGTAATATAAGGTCTTTTGCTTGTGGATATCCAGTTTTCCCAGTACCATTCATTGAAAAGACTGCCCTTTCCCCTGTTGAATGGTCTTGGATCCCTTGTCAACATACATATGAAGATTTATTTCTGGGCACTCTGTTCTCTTCCATTGGTATATGCCAGTACCACAACTTTGGTTTCTTAACTTTGTAATGTTATTAGAAATCAGGAGGTGTGAGACTTCCAAATTCGTTTTTTATTTTTTCTAAGATTGTTTTGATTCTTTGGGGTCCCTCAAGATCCCCTATGAATTTTAGGAGGGATTTTCCAATTTCTGTGAAAACAGAAATTAGTAGGGGGAGTTTCCCTTGGGATTTTGATAGTGATTACATTAAATCTGTGAAGGTTGTCCTTTAATAGACAGCTTATACAGCAGGTAATTTCTGCTAATAATCATTATTCCAGTTCACAGACTTGGAAAGAGCCATAGTTATGAAGTAACTACATTTAAGTTCTATTTTTGCTTTACTCTTGAAAACATTGAATTAAGTGCTTTTCATAAGAGAGAAGGTGGAAAGGACTGATAGATTTACTTAAACAGTAGGAAGGCACATTTTGTCTGCTGTCTTTGCATGGTAGATGGTAGTGTTTTACTGTCATATTTTTCTCCAGAGTCTGAAAGGGATCACAAAGGCTATATCCTTGGGTTGCCTGGTAAAACAAGTAAATTACTTGCCTGGTGGCCTATCCTAGAATCATCTCTCTTGTTTTATGGAGAAAATGTTTGGGTATTTGGGAAAGTCATGAAAGCGTGACTTTGCATAGAAAAACACATTATAGCTTTCCCAACAATCTAATAGTTACAGTGATACATTCCATGCTTCAATAGTGATTCATTCCATGCTTTGATCCTTTCCTTACATTGCTCCCTGTTAAGCAAGTTTTTAAATTAATCTCAGGTATACAGTTCTTGCTATAACCATTTTGGCTATCACAAGCTTGTATGTGTGGTCACTTCAACAAATTTGAAAGTAGTGTGTTCTAGAATGAAGCATTTTGAGCTTTTTTTATACCTACTTTCATATTTTAGCTCCACCATTTACCAGGTGAGAATGTGGAAAACTTCCACTTAATAGTCACTTATGTGACAGTTAAAGACATGATGCATATGAAGGTCATTATATATTAACATTTTAATTCTTATTTCAGACATTATCTCATGAACCCAAAGTCCTTCAAGAGGGTCTCCTTCAGTTGGATTCCATCCTTTCCTCCTTGGAGCCCTTACACCGCCCCATTGAGTCACCTGGGGGCTCAGTGCTGTTGCGAGAACTGGCTTGCGCCGGCAACGTTGCTGATGCTACCCTTTCAGCTCAGGCCACGCCTTTGCTTCATGCACTTACTGCTGCCCATGCCTATATCATGATGTTCGTTCATACTTGCAGAGTTGGGCAGGTAAGACGAATGAATCTTAGGAATGAACATGTTGATTTAAAGTTGAGAGGACCAAAAAGTTTGTGGTAAATGAAATGAAAGTCAGATTTAGGGTAAGATTTTTTTCAGCAGATTTTAACTTTTTGGTGGGAAATTTGGGTTTATATTTGGAGTTGATGTATGTAGTTTCATACTTCTCTGGGGTTTTTGTGTGTTTTGTTTTGTTTTAGACATTAGGTAACCATATAATTTATCATACAAACTGGACCTCCTTGAGAATGAGTTTGTTATAAATAATTACCGGTCATTATTTGATCTGTATTAACTACAGATATATGTAGGCTATCTGAGATGTATGATTACACTTCTTAGCAGGCATACCTAAGTCATTACTCATCTGGTATTATTACTGTCTAATCATTGTGCAAGTGCAGGTAGGCTTGATTTTGGAGTGGTAGAAGACATACCACCACAGAACATTTAAGTCAATAGTAACTAGGTTACTGTACTAGAAATTTCCTAAATATCAAACCCTCTTCCTAAAAATCGTGATATCTTTATGATTCCATAAAGAAGACATTTTTGTGTGTATGCAGTTTCACTACCTTTATTCCTCAGGTAATTGATTCTAAAGATTAATGATATAACAGCTTACTAACCCTGTTTTCATTTTTTTTAAGAATTATTTATTTATCTTAATTCCACTTATTATGATTTAATCTAATGAGAGAGACAGAGAAAGGGAGAGGGGGGAAAGCAAGCCACCAGGTCTGGGACTTGAACCACAATTGGCCATATGGGAATCCAACATCCTTAGCCACCACACCACCTGCTGGCCCACTAACCCTATTTTATGCCATTGAGCAGGAGTATATTCTGTGCCACCTGAGGATCAGTCAAATTAAAGCACAATTATAAACTATTTGGGAAATTGAGTTACATAACAAAGCTTAGAACTTTATTTTTGTGATTTTTTTATTAAATAAAATGTAAGTGTAATGAAATAGCCAAGGAATTAAATAAATCCAAGTATTTACTGAAATACAGAAATTTAAGGGAAATAACATGGCCCCCCTCCACCCGCCGCACACACAAAATAATTCAGAAAGTAGTTGAGAAAGCAAGTTGCCAGTCCCAGAACTTGAACCGTTGTCAGCCATGTGGGAGTCCAGCTCGCTTAATTACCACATTATCTGCTGACCCCAGAGAGAGATTTTTGCTATAGAGTGCGTGCGCTAGCCAGAGAGAGAGAGACAGACTTAGCAAGAAATCATCCTCTCAGGATTTGGGGCACATGCACATGCATCTGGCGTAAATTTTAAGCAGCCAGGTCCAGGACTCAAACCACAGTCGACTACATGGGAGTCTATTGACATTACCATTATGCATCTGCTGGTCTCTCTATTTATTTATTTTTGAAAGAAAGATTTTTGTTATAGGGCATGTCCACTCACTGGAGAAACAAAGACAAACAGACAGAAAGCAAGAAATCACTCCCCTAGGGGTATGGCCATACCACAGTTCTTTCTCCATTCTCCTTTCAGAATTTTAGGCATGCACGTAAGCATGCACACCTGGAGTGTGTGTGTTGTTGTTGGTTTTTTTTTTTTAATTTATTCATTTACTTATTTTATTTTGACCAGAGAGACACATAGAGAGAGAGAAAGTGAGAAAGCAAGCCACCAGGTCTAGGATTTGAACTATGGTTGGCCACGTGGGAATGTTCAGTACCTTAACCACCACGCCACCTGCTGGTCCCCTGTAGTGTGTTTTACACCACCAGTCTGGGACTTGAACTGCGATTGACTACATGGGAGTCTAGCAACATAACCATTACAAATCTGCTGGTCCCTGTATTTAGTTTCTTTTGAAAGAAAGGTTTTTGCTATAGGGCACATGTACTCACTGAAGAGACAGAGAGAAAACAAGAAATCACCTACCAGGGAGTTGGCCATGCAGCAGTCCCTTCTCTTCCATTCTGTTCATGTGATTTTTTTACATGCATGCACATACACCCAGCGTGATTTTCAAGCCACCAGATTCAGGACTTAAACCATAGTTGGCCTCGTGGGAGTCCAATGCCTTAACCAGTATACCACTTGCTGGTCCCCAGTTTATAAATATTGTAAGAGAATACCTTGTGGAGCTGTGGTCTTCGATGTGGACATTTTGTTAAAGTGGACAAGTCACGTGTGGGAATAACAGTTAAAGAAAAACAATCCCTAATTCCTACCAATAGCTGAAAGTTGATTTTTAGTATAATTGTTCATAGAACAACCCAAAGGTAAATTTTTTTTTCCTCTTTGGTCGCAGAGTGAAATTCGTTCCATCTCCGTAAACCAATGGGGCTCGCAGTTGGGTCTGAGTGTTCTGAGCAAACTGAGCCAGTTATACTGTTCACTGGTGTGGGAAAGCACTGTTCTCCTTTCTCTGTGTACCCCAAACAGGTAAGAGAATGGTCCTCTCATTAATCTCTGTTAGTTTTTTTGTTTCCTTTCATGAAAGGGGAAGAAACAAAGATAGGTATTTTTGCCACAGTCTTGCTATGTTTCAATCTTCCTGCCCTCTACTCCCAGTTAGCTAAGATCACAGGCATGTACCACCATACCCGGCATGTTCAGGGTGACCCAGAAACTAAATCTAGTCATCTTATGAGGCTTAGAACATCCCAGGCAATGTCACCATCTGTGTACCTCCATGTTAGCCTTTCTGACAGAAAAATTCAGCTCAACAAGCCTGGAGGACTGCTTTGTTCAGGGATGGAAAGTTATGGTTAATAATTTAGAGGATTTTTGCCCTTCCTACTTACCAGCCCAGGGACATACTGACAGATTGTAGCATCTTGTACCCCAGTTAGGCTGTGTCAGCATGATCAGTGTTTAAAAATTGGTCCTATTGTTAGATTTAAAAAATAAGTTGGAAACCTTGTTGAAGCTATCTCAGAAATTCTGACTGTTTTATTAACATTTAGGTTAACTTACCTGCTATAGGATAGATAATAATGTCAGCCAACTAATTTAGAAACCATGTGCAATACAAGAGGTAAACTGTAAGCAATTGATGTCCTGTTTGTCTTGTTGCAGCCTACCATCTGGATGTGAATTTGGCCAAGCAGACATGCAGAAACTGGTTCCAAAGGATGAGAAGGCAGGTACGGCCCAGGGCGGAAAAAGATCAGGTAACTCTAAGAAACTAAAGTCTTAGTCATTAGTTCTCTTAAGTTTATTCTCTGTGTGAAATTTAGTTAGCTCTTTTATCCATAGTCTTTTTTTCCATCTTTTCACTGGTTTTTAATTAATTATTAAACTCTTTTAGTCCTTTTCTTTAGAAAAACATATATGCATAGTGGTAAAAATTAGAAAATGTAGTAGGAATTACCCATACAATTTCTGTCCCACATACGTGTGTGCATGCACACACATACACACACACACACACACACACACACACACACACACACACACACACAAAATGTTTTAGAAATGTCTCCCTAAATCTTTCTCTTAGGATATTTGTGATTATTTTTATTATTTACTTTTTTCATTGTCTTTTTTACATTCAGTCACATTATTTAGCTTACAAATGGAATATTTCAACATGTGAACATTTTTCCTTAGTCCAGTTGATCAAACTATAAAATGTCTTCAACATACCACATTTCTTTGTCCCATTAATGCTTTGCCTCTCTATTTTTCTTCTTAATGTCCTTTCTCAGACCCTGCTCTTCCACACACACTATATATGGTATTTACACCCATTTACTATGTTCTATATTCTTTAGTCAATCAGTTTCAGTCATAGATTGCAAACACTCGGTATATTAAGTGGGGACATACAGTGTCTCTCCTTCATAGCCTGGCTTGCTTCACTTAGCAGTAAATCTTCCATATTCTTCCACTTTCTGTCAAAAGCCAGGGTTTTGTTGGGTTTTTTTTATGG